>NC_034612.1:3235743-3412996 GCF_900095145.1 Mus pahari
TGTCAGTGTATGTGTGTGTCAGTGTGTGTGTCAGTGTGTGTGTCAGTGTGTGTGTGTTTCAGTGTGTGTGTGTGTCAGTGTGTGTGTGTGTGTGTGTGTGTGTGTGTGTGTGTCAGTGTGTGTGCATGTTTGTTGAGTGAACCCAAGTCCCAAGTATGGGTGGAAGTAAAAACTCACTCATTGCCCCACCATGGGTACAAATCTGTTAAGTTTCCTGGCACCCTCATTTCGTGTCAAGCCAGTCAGAACTCCATGGTACCATGCACCCATGTGAATAAGATTCATCTCTCTTCATTAACTAGATTTCCCAAGAGCTTAATCTTTGTCTCTGTTTGAATCTTATCTTTTCCTCTTCACGGATCCCTGCCTTCGGCAAGATGTGAGACCGTTATCATTCTCAGTGTTTGGGGCGTTGATTATCTCTCTCACACACACACGCGCACACACACACACACACACACACACACACGGTATGATCAAGTGTCCCAGCAGAGAGGGTGTGTGTGTGTGTGTGTGTGTGTGTGTGTCTTACAGCTTCACAAGTTTAGTTTGCTATTGTCGTGGCAGGGACCATGGTGGCACACAGGCAGGCAATGGAGCAGTGGCTGGGAGCTACATCCTGACCTGGAGTCAGAAAAGAGACACCCTGGGCTTAGCATATGCTCTGTGAAACCTCAAAGTCCAACCCCAGGAACACCCTCCCTCCAACAAGCCCACACCCCCAAATCCTTCTAATCCCTTCAAACAGTTCCGCTGCCGGCTACTAAGCGTTCAAATACACGAGCCTATGGGTGCCTTTCTTGTTGAAGCCAGCTCTCACGGCATCTCACTTCCAGGTGACTGTGAGCCACCACACAGAGGCTGGGAACTACACTCAGGTAGGCACTCCTAACCACTGGTCCATCCAGCCCCATGCTTGCATTTAAACATCAGCAGTGAAGGACAGGCTTAAGGTCTATATTCCGGGGTAGCTGTGTGACCTTGGCCAAAGCCTCTCACACAGTTGTTTCCTTTCCTTCCTGAGGAACAGGTAGAAATGCCCCAAGGCTACCTCTGTTAGCTGAACAACAAGCTACAAGACTTGACCTGGCCCCATAATATCACCTTCGGTAATCACAGAAGTCACCCAAGGCTGATTGGTGGCCAAGTGAATTTCTTAGGCTCGACAGAGACCCTAGGATCGGTCTGGATTTGTTTTTTTTTTCCCCCACGTAGCCCTTGGCTGTTTAACTGTTCCCTTCCGCACAGGCCTTGAGCCGGCTCTGCCAATGGCTTTCCTGGGACGATAATTAGATTTAAGCCCCTGGTCCAGTCAATAGATTCTCATCTCAGGGTTACCAAGCCGATCATAGCCAGTAATTTACAGCTTGAGTTGTTCTGAAATCAATACGGATTTTGCTCTTCAACGAGAGGGCCATAAAACAGGGTGACAGGCAGGCCCCCAGAGCCGTCAGCTCGGGAGCAGAGCGTTTACCAAGCCTGTGGGCGGAGGGGCCTCGCAATTAGAGCAGAGCGAGGTGGCTGGCCTCCGTCCCATGGGCTGTGGCCAGAGCCTGCAGGAGCTCCCCCTGACGGAGCCTGCCTGCCCTCAGCTTTGGAGCTCCGTGTGAGTCGTCTTGTTTGACCAGTGCCATGGGAAGGGAACAGGTTCCCAGTCAGGTTGTGTGGCCTTTGGACGTGACCATGCAGTTTTCTTCACCTGGGGCTTGGCCTGAGTTCCTTGATGCTTGGGCCTCTCATCTGTAAAATGGGCAGATAACGGAAACCGTAGCCCAGATGGAGAGAGGAGGCCGAATTTTGACAGCACTTGGGTTACCACAATGGAGGAAGCTCAGCCCGGCTGTGGGGGCACATAGGGCTGTGGGGATCCAGTATGGTTGTGGGTGCTGAGGTAGGTCCCTGCTTCTTACTCAGCCGAGTGACCTTGGGTCTGTCACTTACCCACTGGGCGCTGCCCCCTTCTACTGAAGGAGTAATGAAGTGAGATAATCTACACAGCAATCAATTAGCCCAGGGCCCATAGCCAAGTGTGGGCTCTGCAGAGCCCAGTCCCCACCATCCAAGTAAATAACCCAGAGGAGAGGGGGACTTTAAAAAAACCGTCCCTGGAACTTCCGGATGTGTTGACTTGCCTGTAATTTCAGCACTGGGAAGACAGAGGCAAGAATCGAAGGCTAGCCTGGGCCACACAGTGAGCTGCAGGCCTGCCAGCATTCCAAGTCTGGCGCTGTCTGCTCGGGTGTGAGTATTGGTCCCATTTTCCTGATGGGAAAATCGAGTCAGAGACGGGGAGGTTTTTTTTGTTTTTTGTTTTGTTTGTTTGTTTGTTTGTTTTGCCCGAGCACAGACAGCCATCAGAATGGTGCTGTGGTTTGTATGTGACATGTCCCCTGGGGGTTCAGAGTGTTCAGAAGCTGGCTTCCCAGCCAGCTGTGCTGTTTGGGGAGGTTTTGGGAACATCAGGTGGTAGAGCCCCCGTGGGAGAAAATGGACAGGAGTGGGTGCTTCTCTGAGGAAGCAACACGGGGAGAGGAGCGGGAGGTGTCACACCCCGGAGCCTCAGGCCCAGGCGAGGACCCCGTGCCTAGCACGCTCAGAAGCGTTCATATTTTCATTCATTCATTCATTCATTCATTCATTCCACGTATTGAGAACCTACCAGGACAAATACGGTATGCCAGAGAGTGAGGGTGTGTGCGTCCCCGAGGAGTGCCCAAGTGAGGAAGCTGGACAAAGCTGAGATGTCACTAGGGAGATGGGACAGGACAGGGCTCAAGGAAGACCCTCCCAGGCACACAGAGGAGCACCCGCCAAGGCCCTGGGGTGGGAAAGATGGTGGCCCAGATGGAGAGACAGAGAATGCAGCTGAGGAGGAAGACTCAGCCTCTCCGCCTTGGGCACACCCTGAAGCCAGAAGAGTCATCAGGGTCAGCAGAGGTCAGCAGGGACAAGACAAAGAGCTGGGGCTTCGTGCCCAAGGGAGCCATGAACAGGAGAAGCCGAGACCCTGCTGTGTGGGGAACGGAACAGAAGGTCCAAGGGTGGGAGAAAGAAGATACAAGTGGCCACCGTGGGGGGGAGGGGCTCGGAGCCCAGGGCATCATGGGACTTCGCTTTATCAGACCCCGGTAGCTCGCCACGCCTTTTTGTTGGCTTAGTGTTCCTCCTGTACAGCCCCTGCCACGCTTCCTTAGCCCCGTGCTAAGAATTTTCTTGACTCTTGAGAATTTCCTACCCACGGACAATGAAATACGAACGCACCTACTACCTCTGTTCCTCCCTCCGCCTCCCCTCGTGGCCCTACCAGCACAGACCCCCGCCCAGCTCCTTAACCTACTGTGGGCACCGGGCGTCCAAGGGAGTGCAGGAAACCTACCAGTGACCACACCCTCAGTAAAAAGCAGCGGCTCCCCGCAACGGCTATCTGCTCCCTATGGTTCCTCAGCATGGATGGGGCTTGGAGATCATCTGCTTCAGCTCGGATCCCGCCCAGCCCGATCTGTTCAGGTCCCAGCTGCTGCCATGAACTCCCCAGCAGCCACAGCGGGAGTCACAACACTCCCTGCCCTCTAACTCACTCTTTTCCTCTTTCCCCTCTCTTATGCAATGATCCCTGGGTAGTGCAGATGCCGAGCAGGCAGTCTCTCATCCTTAGTGTCCATTTCTTAAAGAGGAAAAAAGAAAAGAAGCTGGGCAGTGGTGGTGCACGCCTTTAATCCCAGCACTTGGGAGGCAGAGGCAGGCGGATTTCTGAGTTCGAGGCCATCCTGGTCTACAAAGGAGTTCCAGGACAGCCAGGGCTACACAGAGAAACCCTGTCTCAAAAAACAAACAAACAAAACAAAGAAAAGAAAGGAAAGGAAAGGAAAAGAGAATCGTACCCAGCTTCTTATCATGCCCCCCTCCCTTCCCTGTGAGCCCCGTGAATGGAAGACTCATCCTAACAAGCCCCCAGAGGAAGCAGCCAGGAGGCTCCTGGCAAATCTTCATTGGCTGGCGGTCATTGCAACTCAAGATTCGGGCCGCTGACCTAAAATACTTTTAAACAGTCGAGTCGGCCGAAGCACCGGTGGGCAGTGGGCACTGGGGGACATCACAGAGCATGTAAAATTCACTCAGAACCTCTGTGAAATGGGAGCAGCACTCGCCCATTCTCCGGATGGGAAAACCAAGGCTCAGGACTGTTGGACCACTCGCCCAAGAAGAAGTTTCGAGCTTGTGATGGGGACTGCTTCGCCTGGTCCGTCTAGTCCTCTGAGCAGCTGCCATCTTTGTCAGAGTATCACAGTTGGGCCTGTGGGCTGTTGACATTTCCTTAAAGAAGGAGGGGTGGGGCGGGTCGTGGGACCTTAGGCCAAATGTCCAGCCACTCCCCCTGATCATTCCAGTGCAGATTGTCCCTAACTGTCCTCGGGGTCTCCGAGAGGTGCTAGAGTACACAGGTAGGAAAGCTCACAGTACTGAGCTCCATGCGGCTGGTGTGTGTATGTCGGGTGGGGTGGGGATGGGGTCCTCTGTGTGGGACATAGGGTTACCCAGAGTCCTTTCTACGACCCTCGACTCGAGATCTGTAAGTAACCTAAGAAACTGGCTCCCTGGGGGTGAACTTGGGCGAGGCTGTGCTTTGTCACTGGGAACTCAGGAAGTTAACGATGTTTATATCTCTCTAGGGATACACTTGTTACGTTACGTCACGGCCCCCACAGAACCCCTGAGTGTCACCCACAGTTTCCGGGGCAACAGTCCTGCTGGGGTCCCTTGCACAGCCACCAACGCCCCAGCATTCGCTGAAGACCCACAGACCTTCCTCTTCACACATGCACGAGAATTTCAGAAACTATACAAAGAGACCCCCCCCATACACACACACACAATCACCAACCACGGACAACACTGGATGCAGCCTGAAGGGCCTTTTATCTTCCAGGGAGCAGAGACAGTCTGCCATCAGGGGAGCAAAGGCCTCTGGCAGTCCCCAGCTGCTGCCACGCTCACCAAAGCAACTGGGGGGGGGAGGGGAAGGGTTTGACTCTGCCCCCTTCTTTGCTAGACCGGGCTCAGGTTCTCGGTCCTCAGGGTTGCTTTAATTTACTTCCACACACACCAGCAGTTCCCAGACACCGCGCGAGAGGAGTCACTTAAGGGTGGCTGTCACTCGTCGGGAGTGCTAAGGAATAATGTCAGCTACCCTCCTGCCTCATGCAAAAGGAGCCGTGTTCCAAGAACCCTGGAGGCTGAAGACGAGGAGACTGCCTGCCATCTCTCTGTATGTGTGGTGACGCCCTGTTCACCTCCTGGGCGCAGTAAACTCTATCCACAACAGCGATAAGAACCGCCAGTTAACACATTATGCTGCTAGAAAAGGAAGCGACTGGTGGCCCCTCCACCATGAAGAGGGCTCTTGCTGCATCTAGTGAGGTGCACGAAAATCGAGCAGGTCTTTGACAAACAGCCATACCGTGACCGTGGAGTGAGTAGAACCTGCTTCCGTTGCTACTGCGAAGTACCCCGGACAGGCTGGACTCCGCCAAGGGATGGCTATCTTCTTTTGTTTTAAGATTTCTTTATTTTTACTTTATGGGTACCAGTGTCTTGCCTCCTTGTGCATGCAGTACCTCGGCAGGCCAAAAGAGGGCGCTGCATCCCTTGGAACGGGAGCTACGGAGCGCTGAAAGCCCGCCTCAGTGCTGGGCTTTGAATCTGGGTCTTCTGGAAGAGCTTCCAGGGCTCTTAACCAGTTTTTCCAGCCCCCAAAGGAATGATTCCGGCCCTAGTAGGATGCCATAAGGCTTTGATCATCCTACTCAAATTGTGTACAATGTGTATGAGTTATTGTCGAAACTTCCTACAAAACTTCCCCAGCCCACTGTTGACCGCAGGTCAGTGGGACTATAGTGCAGAGAAGGTTCCTAGAGGGGCACAATGCACCGGGAAGAAACTGGAGTCAGAAAATTACTCACTTAAAAAGTAAATGAGACCATCTGAGTTCACCTCCGAGGATACTATTTCCAGTGTGCACAAGCAACTAAGGGGTCTTGCCTAGGTCACAAGCAAACTGTCACCCCCAGGGGACAGGACCAGGGTTCTATCTCGGTGGTGGTGGTGAGGCCACTGACTGATCTCACCTACCCCCCAGCACTGAGGTTCAAAAGTGGCCTTGGCTGCTCTAAGCCACCAAGGAGACATCTTTCTGTATAAGATCTCCCAGGCAGCCCAGATGCTTTTGCAAGGGTTCCTCGAAATCTAGCAGAATACATATCTGAATTTTTATTGCCCACGCCGTGATAGGAATATAACTTATGACTGCCGGCATGCCAGGCTTCGGCAGCCTCCATAAATCTGGCCCTCTGATCGAATCCCCAAGCATTTCAGCAGAGCTGGGCCCTCGGAGGGGGGGGGGAGCAGGGAAGGAACTGGGGTGAGAGCTGAGGCTTTTTTTGGGAGGGGGCGTTAATTACAGTCAGAATATTAACCACATGTCCTGTTGAGTTCCTTGTGAATAGATTCAGATGTCCCAGCATGAAGGTCTGACTCTGCTCACATCAGAACAGCAAGGGTCCAGAGCAAGTCCTGAACGCTGTCAGCTTCAGCTTCAGGCCGAGATTCATTTCCCCTGAGAAAAACAATGCCTCTCAGGCCTGCCCTGGAGCATTGCTCCCTCCCTCAGATGACTTTAGCTCGGAGTCAAGTTAGCAGTCAAGGAGCCAGGCTGTGAGGGAGGAGTCAGCTGCTATGGAGAGTGAGTTATACTCTGAGGGTCAACCTTTAGTATTCCTGTGTCAGCCACTGCAGGTGCTGTCTACCTTGTTCTCTGAGACAAGGCCTCTCATTGGTGTAGGCTTGCTGGGTTCACTAGGCTGGCTGGCTGGCAAGCAAGGGATTGCCCTCTCTGCCTCCCAGCACTAAAAAAAAAAGGACAAGAATACACCACAGTGTGTGTGCCAGCTCTATTCTTGTGTGTCAGAAGCTCAGAGCTCCTAGCCAAAGAAAGGATCCTCATCAGGCTTAGCCAGCACACACTTCTCACAACAACTGGAGGGACCCCTGGTGTCTCAATCCTGGGTCAGTGTAGGCATGGGCTTTGGATGGAGGCTGGGAGCCCCAGGCAATGGCTGCACCATCACAGCCTTCCCGAGGTGCTGGGGGTGGGGGGGACCAGAGGTGGAGCTCAGAGCTACAGGTGCTAAGTGGCCATGGGCAACTCCCAAGGGAGACACTTTCTATGGGGTCACGGCCAGAGGCGTTGACCAAGAGGAACGCACTTTCTTAGGCAGAAGCAAGAGAGCCAATCAGAAGCTGTGCCTGGGGAGTCTAAGCTCCAGTATTAAGAGAAGGTGGCCCTCTTGGGTCAGGCTGGGACCCCAATGTGGGCACTACTGATGAAGGTTCACCTCTGCTTGAGAAGCTCTGGGACCCAGGGACACTGTGTGGTTCTCTGCCCCCAAGTTCTGCAGTAAGTACCTTCACCGGTGGTAGGGAACCTGAGGTCCCCAGAAGTTAGGTGACTTGTCTGACATCACTCTAAACAGGCAACTCCAGGTAGCAGTTTCCAACCTGAGGGCCATGACCTCTTTTTTGGGGGGGAGATGTTGAAGACCCTTTCACAGGGGTTGCTGGAGATCATCGTAAAACACAGATATTTACATTCTGATTCACAACAGTAGCAAAACTACATGAGGTAGCAAGAAAAATAATTGTATGGTTGGGTCACCATGACATGGGGGACTGTATTAAAGGGTCACAGTGTTAGGAAGGTTGAGAATCATAGCCATAAGGTATCCATTCACTCATCCATCCATATATGCATCCACACATGCATATATCATACATACCAACTCATCTATGCACACATACATACATGCATCCACACATACATATATCATGCCAGCTGATCCATCCATCCACATATCCATACATGCATACATATATGTATATATCATATATACAACTCATACATTCAAACATGCATACATTCATACATATATGCATATATCATACATACAAACTCATCCATGCACACATACAAACATGCATCCATCCATGCATATATCATACCAGCTGATCCATACACACATACATACATGCGTACATACATATATATATATATATATCATATATACAAACTCATCCATCCATACACATATGTGCATACATACATGCATATATCATACCTACCAACTCATCCATCCACCCATCCATTCACACATACAGGCATATATCATACATACCAACTCATCCATCCACACATATATACATACATGAAAATATATATGTGTGTATATATATATATATATATATACATATATATAATCTATCAGCTCATCCATTTATCCTTCCATCCACACATATATACATGTGTATATCATAATACCAACTCACCAATACCCTCATCCATACATGCACCCATACAAGCATACATAACACCAACTCATCCATCCACTTACTCATCCATCTGCCCATCCATCCACTCACCGACCTACCCATTGCGCCACCGAGCCATCCATTTACAGAGTTCTCTGATGAACTGCAGGTGCAGTGGGACCTTAGCAAAAAGCCCCGGTGAGTATGCACTATAGTGGAAAACATAAAGCGTAGGAACCCAAGGTTACAAAGCAGAGGCACAGAAATACAACAAGGAGACATTGCTGTAAGAAGCCGGTGGGAGCCAGCAGCACCTGCTAGAGAGAGCATTGTGGGCAGAGACAGCGTGTGCCTGTTGCTAAGGTTAGCCTACTTTACTTTCAGTTGCTGTGACGAATGTTCAGACAGAAAGTAACTTAAGGGAGAATGGATTTTTTGGCTCATAATTCCAGGTCACACTCCATCATGGAAGTAAGACGGAAACTCCAGGCAGGAACTTTCTGCTCCACACAACATTGCCTCTGACAAAGGAACTCACTTCACAGCCAAAGAAGTGAGTCAGGAACCATAGGGATGCTGCCTGGCGGGCTGGCTTATGATCAGTGAGAGTTCCAAACTTGCTGCCTAGGGAATGGTGCTGCCCACAGTGGGTGTGTTCTCCTGTACCACTTACCCATCAAAACAATCCCCATGCCCTTAGGTCAATCGGATCTAGGCAATTCCTTGAGTGAGATTCTCTCTCTTCCTATATAACTCTAGGCTGTGCCAAGCAGATGTTCAAAGCCGAGGGCAAGTGGGAGAGACCAGAGAGGCAGCGTGGTGAAATGTAGGGACTTGGGGGAGAATGTCACCAGGGGAGACACCAGAGAAGCATGAAGTGAAGATCTGGGGGGGAGGTACTGAGAGTGAGTGTGGTGGACAACCAGTGGACAGTCTTGCGTTCACTCCTACAGTGCTGTGTGTGCTGGGCCCATTTTTATCCCGTTTTATAGAGGAGGAAACTGAGGATCAGGAAAGTAAGAAGTTCATCCTGTGTGAGCGTGTCTGTGTGAGTGTATGTATATGTATAAGAGTGTGTGTATGTATGTATGTATATATTATTGTGAGTGTGCATATGTGTATCTGTGTATGTGTCTGCATGCAATGTGTTTGTGTGTCTATGTATGTGAGTGTGTCTGTCTGTATGTGTGTCTATGTGAGTGTGTGTATGTGTTTGTGTGAATGTGTCTGTACCTAAGATTCCTGAGCAGTAGGCTACCTTGAGCCAGGATGAAGCTTGAATAAAGATATGCAAACACGTGTGAGTGATCAATGAGTGTGGTATGTGAGTGTGTGGACATGTGTGTAGAGTGTGTCTGGACATGTGTGTGAGTGTGCAGACATGTGCGTGAGTATGTGGGGTATGAGTGTGTAGACATGTATGTACAATGTGAGTGTGTGGACGTGTGTGTGTGGAGTGTATCTGGACATATGTGTGGAGTGTGAGTGTGTGAACATGTCTGCAGGAGATTTTGTACCCTGAACCCAGAGGAGGACATTAGGAGTCCTGATCCATCCGTGTCCGCCTTTGAGTCAGGGTCTCTCGCTGAACTGGTGAGTAGCCAGTCTCAGTGATTCTCATGCCCCCTCCTCCCCCAGCTCTGGTTGGGGCTGTAGATGAGCACCCAGTCCTGACCACACCCTAGCTTCTTACAAGGAATGTGAGGATTCGAACTCAGGTCCCCAGGCGTGCGCACCAGGTGCTCTTGCCTGCTGAGCCATCTTCCCAGCACTGATGTGTTCTTAAGACAATCTCTAAGAGCTTCTTTTATTTCAGAAAGGTCTTTGATTTCGCAAATACCCATCTCCACCCGCTACTGTAGTCTTGTTCCCTCCATGGTGTCTTTTGATTATTAGTAACAGTGATGGCTGTTTTCCAAGTTTCCGACATTCCCCCTTTAGTTAACACTTCTTGCGGTGTTTAACGGTCTTTGCCTACTGCAGGAACACAGCGCAGACCTCCGTTGTGTTTGCCTAAAGGCTTCCCTTTGTGTCTTCACTTGTAGACATGTAATCACTAGGAATTGACTTTTGCAGCTGGTGTGAGGCAGAGCTCAGAATTTTCCAGCCCCAGCCCCACCCCAGGCCAATATCCACTTAAGCCAGCACCAGCCTTTTGTACAATCTCCTTTCTCCCTGATTGCCCTGATACCTTTGTGATGCATCTAGCAGATGAGCCGGTTTCTGACCTCTTTGCTCTTCCTCAGCTAGGCCACATGAGCCTATCTTTTGGAAGATCCATTTGGAAGGGAGAAGAAACACCACGGAATCTGCTGTGTCACGGACACAGTCCTGGTCAGAGGAGGACAAAGAAATCCAGAGGCAGCTGTTCAGTGTCCTACAACCTTCCTAATTCAAGCTTCAGGGTCTAGAACATCTCTGGCATTGACCATGGGGTCTCCCAGGGGCAGTCTAGTATAGAGTGGGCATTAAGCATCCTTGGTGGTGCTGGCTTAAAAGTTCATCCTCTGCACCTTCCACAGGGCTGAGTGCAAAGCCCCAACTCTGCTTCTGTCTCCCCTGCAGCTGGCTTTCCCCCACCCGACTCCTGTAAGCGGTGAAATACAAGGTCTCGCTGTAGCCATCTCCTCCCCGCTCACTGCCGTTTAAAATATGAGACACTGCATCATAGTGTGGAGGTTCAAAATTACCTCGAAGTAATCATTTCCTAGAGGGCTGGTAGTAAACATTCTGTCACCCGACTATAGATTTTCTCCTGTCTCCATCAATCACCCCCCTGGGAGATATTAGGGGAAACGAACAGAGCCTGGGAGTATCCGCACACTCGTTCATGGCTGCCAGGTCCCTGCCGAGGGAGGTATGCTTGGTGCCCCGTGACAGACTGGCTCATGGTAGGTGGGGTCCTTCTGCCAAGGAGCGAGAAATGTGAGTTGAGTTCTGGGTGGTCTGTTGGGCTAACCTTGGCACACCCGAGACCAAAGCAGCCCCCTTGGGAGCTGCCATTGGACGCTGCCTGGCTATTCATCTTTCTCATGTGCCAACTTAATAATCTTTAGTCTCGGCAGGACAGAGTTGCTATATTAGCATGCTAACACTGTTTCCGCAGTGGAGGAAATGGAGCCTTGGAGATGTTGGGTGTCTTGTGTTGGCAGAACCAGGTTTTCCGGATCTGGTATTTCCTAATTCTAGGGGTCTAGAGCTATTTCACAATACACAGCTGTAGGCTTAGATTTTTTTCAGAGCCTACTTTTAATAAGGGTTTTCAAACACCTACACCCCACTTCTAGCCCACTGTCCAAAGATTGGACAAAAAGGGGATGTGAACCTGTTTAGAAGTAGTTCTTTGGGGCTATTCTAATCTCTGTTGTCAGGAAACCAGCAATCCAGTTCATAAGTGTCACCAAACATGAATCAGCAATGGCAGCATGATCCAGCAGAAACTGCTAGGCCTCCGCCATAAGTGTCACCAAACATGAATCAGCAATGGCAGCATGATCCAGCAGAAACTGCTAGGCCTCCGCCATAAGTGTCACCAAACATGATTCAGCAATGGCAGCATGATCCAGCAGAAACCGCTAGGCTTCTGCCAAATTGGCTCAAGTCAGCAGGAGCAACCAGGACCAGCCAGAATGCCAGGAGTTCCCTGTCGTGTCTCTCTCAATGACGTGAAGATCAGTGAAGAAGATGTGAGGCCAACTGTGTCTCTCTCCAAACATCACGTGTCCTCTCACGAGTCCTGTCTTAGCCAAGCACACATGAGTCCGCGTCCCACGACACAACCAGAAACTTCCACTTCACACAGCTTCTCTCAAAACAACCAGCTCTGTGCAGGCCACCGGCCCCCTTCCTCACTGAACATTGAAGACCGCTTATCTGCATGGTACAGACAAAGGGCAGAGGCTCCGGGTGGGGCAGCTGCCCAGTCAGGTTCAGCAAGAAGGTGCTGGGCTGTCTACTTCCTGTTGTATGGTAAACTCTCTACCAAAGCAACCTGAGGGCTCTTTGGCTTATGCTTCCAGGTCAAAGTTCATCATTAGGGGACTTCAGGGCAGAAACTCAAGCAGGAGCTTGTAATAGAAACTGTGGAGGGGGATGCTTGCTGGCTTGCTCACTGGTTCACAGACACGGAGAGAGCGTGGATGCAAGGTATGGAGTGCAGGGCAGCTCTAGAGGCTCAGCTGGAGTCATTGTCCTATGCTTCTTCCCCCCACAGTCACTGTCTGAGGCAAGCCTCAGATTGAAGTTCAACAAAGAAGCAAGGAGTGTCTATGTGTGTCTGTGTTTGTATTTGTGTGTGTGAATATGTGTGGGTATGTTAGTGTGTCTATGTGTGTGAGTGTGTGTCTGTGTGTGTCTGTGTGAGTGTATCTGTGAGAATATGCCTTGCGTGTCTCTATGAATGTGTCTCTACATATGTGTAAGTGGGCTTCTGTGTCAGTGTGTGTGCGTGCATGAATATGTGTCTGTATGTGTGCCTATATGTGTGTGTGAGAGTGTGTCTGTGAGTACATGCCTGTGGGTGTCTGTGCATGTGTCTCTATGTATGTGTATAAGAGTGGGTTTCTGTGTGTTGTGGGTGTGTGTGTGAGAGAGAGAGTGTGTGTCTGTGCATGTGTCTCTATGTATGTGTATAAGAGTGGGTTTCTGTGTGTTGTGGGTGTGTGTGTGAGAGAGAGAGTGTGTGTGTCTGTGAGTATATGCCTGTGGGTGTCTATGCATGTGTCTCTATGTATGTGTGTGTGTGAGTGGGTTTCTGTGTGTGAGTGTGTGGGGGGGGTTCTGTGTGTGTGTGTGTGTGTGTGTCTGACTAGACACTGGGCTGTGGAGCACAGAATGCCACAGCTTCACAGAGGGCACATGGTCACTCCTTTCAAGAAGGTTACAGGATGACACCCCCTTGTCCTGGAGTATCAGCCTCCAGGAAGAGAGAAGCTTTGCCATAGTGCACCAAGAGCTCTAAGTTCCTAGGAAGAAAGGTTCCCAGCTGGAGACCTGAGAACTATTTAGCTGCCTAAATACCCATTCACCCACCGTGCCCTCAAGGGGCTCTCTTCAACCTAAGGAGTGCTCTTCACAGGCTCTGCAGGATGGTGGAGAGGGAGGCTTCATTAATGCAAATTGTGTGGGTAGCTTTAAAGGAAAATCTACCTCTCTCTCCCTTTTATGTGGCTCTCCCTGCTTAATGAGCACTCTTCGAGTCCATTTTCCTTAAGGGTTTAATGAAAGTATAATCTTAAAAATTAAGACAGAAGGAGAAAGTGTCGAGAGAAAAGCCATTTCTCCAGGAATGACTCATTGAGACGTTCTCCACGATGCACAAGCGGTGGGGAGCACCCTCTGGGAGCACGGAGGAATTTTTTTCTAAGGTTCCATAAAACTCTGGCCCTTGTTGCTACAGCCTGGGGATTCTTGCCCAGCAGATAGAAATTGGATTTACGGGTAAAGTAATGTGGCGGTTACTCCGTGGCAGTTTAATTAATGTTGATATAGGAGCTTGCTTCCTTTTCAACTCAAACTATGAAGCACTGGCGGGAGGAGGGCTCTGTTTTTAAAGCTGTCTGACAACTCTGGCTGATTTGTTGGAGAGAGGAGGATGGGCTCTTGGAAGAAGTCACTCTTGGAGGGCGGTTGGTGAAAGCAAGGTGTGCTCTCCTGTGGTACTGTGTGTGTGTGTGTGTGTGTGTTCATGTGTATGGTGTGTGTGCAATGTGTGATGTGTGTGTATGTGGGTGGGTGGTGTGTGTGTGCATGTATATGTGTGCATTTGTGGGTGGTGTGTGCATGTGGTATGTGTGTGTGGTAGATGTGTGGTGTGTGTATGTGTGGTGTGTGTGTATATATATGCATGTGTGTGTGTGTGTGTGTGTGTGTGTGCATGTGGGCATGTGATGTTCACCTCTGAGCATTTCCCCATAAGCTTGTTGGCCATTTGTAAGTTGGGTGTACATGTCTGTGCATGTGTGTATGTATATATTGTGTGTTGGGTGTGTATACATGTGCATGAGTGTGAGTGTATGTGCATGTGCATGTATGTATTGTTGGGGGTGTGTGTGCACGTGTATGTATATGTATGTATGTATGTGGTGTGTGTGTGTGTGTGTGTGTGTGTGTGTGTGTGTGTTGGGGTTATGCATGTGAATACAGAGGCCAGAAAGCTGAAGCTGGAGTTACAGGAGGTTATGAGCTGCCCATCACAGATGCTGAGAACTGAACTTAGGTCCTATGTAAGAGTGGTATACACTTAACTGCTGAGCCATCTCTCCAGATTGCTTGCTACAGTTGTCAAAAATCCATGAGAGCTGGGTACAGCATTTGGGCAGACTCTGCCTCAGTTTCCTTTCGGCTGCTATGGTGAAACTCCCAAATGCAAGCAATTTAAGGGAGAAAGCATTTATTCCGTTTACCGTTCACACCACTGCCCATCATTCTGGGCATGCCTAGGTGACCGAAACCTGAGGAATCAGGGGTAGTGAATGAGTGCGTGCAACCACTTTCTCCTCTTCCTTCAACCCAGGGACCAGCCCACACTATGGTGCCACCTACTTCCAGACTGGGTGTCCCACTTCAATGAACACAGTTTAAGAAAATCCCTCACAGGGATGGCTGCAGGCGAACCTGATCTAGGCAGTTCTGCATGAAGATTTCTCTCTCGGGTGTTTCAGGTTGTGTCTAAGACGATAATTAAAACTAACCATACCATAGCATCTCTCCAATTTCAGCACTTAAGCAGCTGAGGCAGGAGCATTCCACATTGGAGAATTAACATCCTGGTCTGCACTGTGAAACTCTCTCTCAAAAACAAAACAAAACAAACAAACAAAACAAAACAAAACAAAAAAGTCACCCATTCTCACATATACAACACACTGCTCACCACGGAGACCTAGGCTCAGAGACATAACAGGGTTTTCATGGCTACTAAGTTGCAGAGCTTAGATTTGAACCTATGTTTCTTTGACTCTGGGGATGTGTTTAATTGCACTATTGGGTGGTTTTCTACAAAAAGAGAGGCAGCTCAGGTGGCTCCGCATCCCACGGGGAGTTTGTGAGATAGACTCTGAACCCTTGAAGTTTCAGCTGCCGTCCCTGTAGAGCAAAGACTGTTCCTCTGCGTTCCTGTGGGAGTAACTGAGCGTCATAGGGTTGTCAAATTTACCAGACCCAGGCTTCACACTGGGCCAGCCTTGCCCAGTCCTGTAGTATAAGCTGGGAGACACCTGGGAGACTAGTTTTCTGGTCTTTCCTGGCACCAGGAGAGCTAGGGAGATACTGGCTGCCACAATTCCTCTCACGGCCAGATAGCGGGGAGTCAGAAGGGACAGTGGCGGGGAGATGGAGGAGCTCTTGATACAGTTGGAAGCCCATTCCTTTGAGGGTGATCAGCTACAGTGATGAGGAAAGGATGAGAAAATGCTGCAATAGGCATCCCTGACCACGTGAATTACTTAGATTCATATTAAAGGCCATTGTTCACGATCATAAGAACTTTATTTTATGAGAACATTCATGGGTATCTTGATGGATTGGACCCAGTAATACCGGTAGGGTTGTGTGCCATATATGTGCTATACACACTGCATGTATACATTCCTGTGCACATGCATACACAATATGTGCACATTCCATATGTGTAGCTGTAAATGTACTATGTGTACATATGTGTGCTGGGTGCATAAGTGTGCATATGTGCTATGAGCGTACATGAATACCACGTGTGTGCTGTTGTCTGTGCTGTGTTCACATGTGTGTTATATGAGTATGCTGTGTGTTGTGTGGGTGAATGTGTAGGCTGCCCATATCTGGTGTGTGTGTGTGCTGTATCACATACGTGTCCATGCACTTCGTGGTTGTATGTGCTGCAGGTGTACTTTGTATGATGTGCTGTGTGTGTGCCTGTGTGCTACGTGTGTACTGTGTGTGTGTGTGTATGTGTGCATTTCCTGTGCTGTAGCCTCCTGTGGAAATCATCTTTTTGAGCCCGTGGACCTCAGCGACAGTGAGGCTGGGTGAGACTGAGTCTTCAAGGCAGTCCAGTCCCTGCTTCCTGGATGTGGCGATGCCCTTGCAGTCCCTCTCTGCAGCTGGAGATCTGGGAAGCAGAGAGCAACGGTTCTGGGGGGAAGGAAAGCCAGGTAGAGCCTGGAGATGGAGCGATGGGGCTGTGTGTCATGAAGGGTGTCAAGAACTGTGTGTTTCTAGGTAGAACAAGGACAAGGGAGCCTTGGATCTCTGCACCTGGGCTCTAGACGTCGGCTCACATCTACATGGTCCTTGAGGTTTGTCTGCCCAGTTTGTCTCCTCTAAACCTCATGTTGAAGTCTGCTCCCCAAAGTCGCCGTGCTGAGATAGAGTGGAACTGGGTCATATCTCACAGTAGCGAGTGCTTCTGGGCTCTGCAGGGATGGCGTTGTGACGGCTGGTGCTGAGTGTCGCAGCAGAAGTGTCTTCCATTCACCTTTCTGCTTTCGGCCATGGGCTGAAGCAGCAGAAGACTCCCATATGCAGCTGAGTGGACTTCACATTCACAACCAAGAGCTGAACAGATCTCATTCTTTTATAATGTAACCAGTCTCAGATACTCTGTTACAAAAACAAGGACTAGACTACGACCAGGTGTAGTTGCAGGGTGACTGTTTTTTTTTTTTTTTTTTTCTGTTTGTTGACAATTGTGTGAGGCCCCACAGAGCTGTTTCCTTAGACATGGCTTTCAGAAACAGCTTCTTCAGAACAAAACTGAGCTGAGCTACCCAGCTTTGAGACTGAGCCACGATGTCATTTGCATACACGGCTCAGTTATTTTGCATGAAAGTTGCATCCGTTTAGTTACATAAAGATCAAGTTAGACAGTGAGCCAATCTGAGGGTGTTTTTTAATTTTTTTTCTCTTCACCAAATAGGTTTATGGTTTAATCTGGCTCCGTGGCTACTGAAAGGTGTGGTATCTCCATGAGAAGTGGTTTCCCAACTCTCCTGGGTTAAACCCACGATCCCACCCTCACCACAAGCCTCAACCAAAGCTCACAGCTGGCAGCTGCTAGAGCCTGCAGTGAGACTCCGTGCAGCCAAGACTGTGGGAGAAACGAGGGGACCTGGGACTGACTGCACTGGGCCCCATCCTGGGGTGGAATAGTATGCTGTTCCAAACCAGTGAGGCTCGGAATTGTGACTTGTTGAAAGGTCCTTAGAAAGTACCTGCTCTAGCTAGCAGTGAGCGCCCTTCCCACAGAGCCTCGCCCACGGGCACGACAGCACCTTCACACATGGCTTCAAGGACGTGCCCACTCTTGGCTGCTCTGTGGTCAAGAATGAACTCCAAGAGCCTCTTTGTAGGCACATAAAAACAAACACCAGGGTGTGAGCCAATGATGCTGGGAGTGTGTGGGTGTCCTGGCATTTGCCTGTTCTGGGGACTTCAAGAGAGCCCCCAGCCCTGTTTCAGTGATGTGGGCTTAGAGGGTCAGACTACAGAAGCTAGTGAAATACCATGCATAAAAACCATTGCCATGCTGCACACACTCAGTCCTCAGTCAGGGCTGACCACCCTTACGTGTTGTCACCACTACTACCATTAAGAGGGCAGGAGTTGGGGGCTGGAGAGATGGCTCAGCGGTTAAGAGCACTGACTACCCTTCCAGAAGACCTGGGTTCAATTTCCGGCAACCAGTGGGTGGCTCACAACCATCTGCAATGGGATCTGCTGCCCTCTTCTGGTGTGTCTGAAGATGGCGACAGTGTTCTCACATATATTAAATACATCTTTAGGGGAGTGGATGGACCAACTGCATGGGAATCTTCTAGCCTCAGGGATGCTTGGGGAGTTGGACTCTGATGGCAACAGGAAATTATCCCTTACATCCATGGATATGAAGGCCGGGTTTGCAGGGTGTGATGCCATGGCATCTGGGCACACAGTATTAACTGGGGTTCGTTTCAGTTGGATCACAGATAATTTCACACACCATCTCTAATTGATGGTGAGGAAGCTCTAGCTCTATTAATGAACAGGGGCTTCAAACTGAGAGACTCAAGACTCTACAGTCTCCCTGTGTGGATGTGACCCATAGCCACCTCTGCTGTCATTCTTCACAACCCAAACAGTGACTGGGATGTTGCCTGCCAGGTCAGGGTGTCTCAGGCTGGATGCACAATGTTATTAGGCTCTGTTCCTTCCTCTACATTCCGTCTTGAAAAGAAGGGAGCCTCATGTCTGATGGGCCTCTATCCATTGAGATGCAGTGACCACCAAGCCTGGAGATAGCCCAGGGGTCTTGAAAGCATTGTGAGGGTTGACATGTAAATGCCTGGACTGATTAATATTCATATGTACTAATTATTAACCATTAATCATACACCATATTAATTAATATTTAATTCTATAACATGATGTATTAATAACAATAACTTGAAGCAACTTACATCACCTCACCCCTCAGTTTTCCCTTCTGTTAAATGGGGATAAAAACACACACACTCATGGAATAGTGGGTATTAAACAGGCTACATAATGGTCGATCTTTGTTGTTGACTTGACTGGACTGTCAATTTGACTGGACTTAGAATCATGTCACTCTGAAGGGTATGTGTAAAGGTGTTTCCAGACCAAGAACAATGCCTTCTCAAAACCAAAAGATGATATCGAGTACCAGTGAGACCCTCCCCACCCCCACCCCCAGGAATAGCCAAGAATTTTCCAGACTTCTCTTCCAACCACCCCCGCCCCATCAGAAAGCAAACCCTCTACTGGCAGTCAGTTGTATCCCTAACATTCGCCTCTCTCTGGAGTCTGCCTAGGGGTGTCTTGCAGGATGTGTTTCTGGAGACCGTGCAAAGCCCAGCTCATTCTCTGCTTTGTGGCAAAAAGCGCTGTGAGCGGCTGCAGCGTGGTATGGCTGGAGTAGAAGACGCGTATAAGAGAGTTGGAGCAGCTAAACCTGGACCAATTAGATGTTGGATTTAGGTTACACATTATCCTGCAGACAGTGGGGAGCCACGGAAGGCTTTGGAGTGATAGACTGCTGTGAGCTATGGGTGAGCCCAGGTTGGATCCTTACCGACGACTGGACATTGGAAACAGCTTCCCCGTGCATCCAGGATTCTGCTTCATGCTTCCCTTGATAACGCTTAGCCCTGCACTTAGACAACTGGGCAACTGCTCTGGAAGCCCTGAAGGGAACAATGACCACCGAGTCCCTTAAGACTCGATACAGACCTCAATTAAGAAACAACAGAGCAAATGGATTGGACGAGGCTCCAATCTCCGCAGCTCACATCTGTCGATTGTGCTGCCCGGCCAAATCTCCCCTCGGCTTAGCAGATTGCTCAGGTAAATCCATTAATCCCTTGTGCTGCGGTAGCTGATGCAGGGACGGCTTGTACAGAAAGAGCATTATTAGCTCTAAAGGATGGCGTGGAACTTTTGGAGCTGGGTCACAATGTCTCCCAAGGGATGGAGGAAGAGTCTGTGGCATGGCGTTCGAATTGAGCAGTGCAGAAATAGCTGTTCATGGCTTCTCTCGTCTGGCTGGAAGCTGTGCTGTCCAGCCCGGGGACCTCCAATGATGGTCCTTTGATGACGGTGTCGCACGCCTCTTGGACTGTCAGAGAACCGTGGCTGGCTGACTATGCTCAGCCTCCTCCATGATTCCATTTCACGTCAGAACAATCTTTCTTGTCAGTCAGAAACCAGTACCATCCCAGCAGCCTTCTCTGCCGAGTATTAACATATTGGGCAACTTTTGCTACTGTAACGAGATACCAGAGGTGAACCGCTTATGAAGAAAAGAAACTAATCTCACTGAAGACTCAAGGGCGTGGTGGCAGATTGCGCCATGGCATCTGTGCATGCGGGAACATGCGTCACACATGAGCCTCAAGACAAGAAGCTAGGGAGACCAAGCCCCCATTCCACTCAGCCGCATCTCTTAATATCACCATACAGGAGATCAGGCTCCAAATACACGAGCCCTTGGGGAAAACTCAGGCCTTGTCCAAACCGTAATAGCTGTCAACCACCAAGCTTGCCTTGAGCCCTCCTGTTCCCTCCCTACACTCCAGTCCCACAACCACCATCTAGGAGATATTTTTGTCAACAAGGGCAGGAGTAGCTGCCCAGTTCTCTCTTCTCTTCCCCGGCCTCTCAGACCTGGTTCTCACCTGAAGCTGGACCGGCATTTCCAGGACTGGACTGTGATATGCCACCTTGGTTCAGCCCTGAGATCCGTGCCCTGGATTCAAGGCTTCGCACAAGTTGGATAGACATCCCCAGGGGTCGCCTGTTCTGGAAATGCCCTCCCTCCAACCCCCCCTTACTCCAGCCAGGTCCTCAGAAAAATCAGGATCTGGTCAGCCTTGGGGCTCCAGCACACACACCCGTCTCTGCTGCCTCTGCTCATTTTCCTGCCCCTGTTACACAGGGCGGGGGCTGGAAAGTAAGGGTCATGTTTCCCGGGGAGGCTCCTCCAGGCTATCGACCCGAGAGATTGATGAACTTGCAGATGATGATGCTTCCGGGGGCATTTATTGACATATAAATCAAAATCCAATTTCTGCGAGGGGAGATCCCGGCAGGGTTATGATGTAGTCTCTCACACTTCCCCTCATGATACAAAATGATTTTGTCTTCCACGCAGAAGGCCTGCCTCTGGCTCTTGAACTTCATCAGGCATTTTCCTGGGGCACGCCTGGCCCTCTGTTCACTCTGAGTACCTCCCACGGTAGTCCATTCAGGGGGTGACTCGGGTGACTCTGACTGCTGATGGGGGGGACGAGACATGGACTGCGCGGGGTGCTTACTCTGTGTCAGGGACATTTTCACAGTAGTCTGTACACCTCAGGGCAGCTTGATGGCATTTTTAAATGTTGTTTGAGGGTGGAGAAGGAGAGAGAAGGAGAGAGGGAGGGAGAGAGAGGGAGAGGGAAGGATGACAGAGAGAGAGAGAGAGAGAGAGAGAGAGAGAGCAAGAGCGAGAGAGAGCAAGAGAGAAAGAGCGAGAGAGAGAGAGAGAGAGAGAGAGAGAGAGAGAGAGAGAGAGAGAGATCAGAGGTTGGTACTGAGCATTTTCTCACCTGTTCTCCACCTTGTTTTCTGAGACAGGGTCTCTCACCAAACATGTAGTTTGCAGCTTGCCTGCACCAGTGGGCCAGCAGGCTCCACAGGCCCATGTGTCTCTGCACCCACAAGTGCTAATGTTACAGATGTGTATTACTGTGTCCAGCTTGTTTGTGGGTGCTGGAGACCCAAACTCAGGTCCTTACGCTAGAGGAGCAAGCATGTCACTGACTGAGCAGTCTCCCCAGCCCGGTGACAGCCTATCAAAGACCCCAGTCTCAGCCACGTGGCTACCTTCCCACCCAGGAGGGACATTATCTTTCCTGGCACGGCAAACGGCCACACCTGGCCATTTACAACAGGCTCAGTAATTAACTCACCATTTCTATGGCTCCAGGTGTGGACAGTTAATTATACTCTCTGTTCCCAGGTCACCTAAGGTTGGCATCAATGTGTTGGCTGTAGTTGCCATCTCATTTGAAACTTGACTGAAATGGACCTCTTTCAAGTTCATCTCTATTCCTATGGGAGTGGACAAGGGAGGACCTTTGTTTCTTGTTTCCTATTGGCCAGAGACCCTTAATTTCTTGACTCAGGGATGAGCCAACACAGCCACTGAGGTCTCCAGAGTCGAGGAGATTGGCTTTAAGCGAGACAGACATTCCAGCCTCCAGGATGTTTGACAGAGGTACCACCATTCTTTTTTTTTTTTTTTTACATATATGTTCGTTTGACAGAGGTACATTTCCCATCTCTAAGAGGGAGGGAGAAGAACCACACAGACCGCAGTGTCAGGAGGTGGGTCAGGGGCCACCTTAGAGCTTGTCAGGGTCAGGGAGGTGAAGATGTTGAGATCCATCGGGTTGCTTGGCTGTGCGGTTGAGTTTGACTGTCAATGCTGAGTTTCCCTGTTGGCTGCCCCCACAAGTCTGTGACACCCAGAACTTCTGGATTCTTTGCACCCCATTATTAAGACAGGGAGGAGAAGGGAAGCAACTCTCTCCAAACTGAGAGGTTATGACCCCGAGTGGGGAGTAGATCCTGATAGAATGCCCCCCCCCCCGGGACAGCCCTTACCTCTGGCATTCTCTGATGGAGTCCCCAGTAGCCTTTGAGGGAAATGTCATGGATCATAGGTCGCTCTCCTTGAGGTCACCCTTCACATGGCTTTATAAGTCTCACTGTTCTATCTGCTTCTCAGCCACCAACCAGACCCTTGGGACTCCTCCGGATGTTGAATTCTGAACAAAGCGTATTAACTCCTACGTGGCTGTCATGTGCGGTTGTGTGGGCTGTGCGCTGCATAATGGATGCCGCCTCGCTTTGGTGAGCATTGTTCTCTTCTAGAACACCATCCCCAACTACAGAATTCTTCCCACACATAAGCTTGTGTGTATGTGGTGGGGAGGGGAGGTGCGCTGTTTTGGGCCATAGATAAGTCTGTCACACACACAGGCCCACCTCAGCTTGCAGCAACCCTGGTGACAGTTCTCAAGAGGCAGCCTTGTTTCTGTCACACTGGGGCATAGACACACCCACCCGAGCTGACACTGAAAGCAAGAGACTCACAGTTACCCTCAGCTATCCAAGCACAGCGGGGGCTCTGCTTCCCACATGCTGCGTGGAAACCCTCTGTCCATATGCAGAACCATTTAGCTTTAGAGCCAGCCACTCCAACTGTTGTGTGCCTTTAAATAAACCTGCAAACCGTCAGCCGGGATTGGATTTGATGCTGATTTTTAAACATAAAGGCTGTATTGGGTTGTGGGTGAGGGAGTGAATTGAACAGGAACATTAAGAATACGCAGTCAATGTCAGCTGTGGCCAAATTAAACCCAAAGGACTGCAGGTATTTATAGAACTGTGTGTGTGTGTGTGTGTGTGTGTGTATGTGTGTGTTCCTCCAAATTATCCAGTTAGTTAAACAACAGAAGTGCTCAGGGTAACCTCTCTACACTGCTCACTCTGGAACAAAAGGATGTTTTGGGTCCCACCCCACTTCGGCTGGATCCAAGTGCTTGTACTGAGTTCCTGGAGTATCTTTCCACCCATGGCCACCACAGTCCACTGTTGTGTGAGACCAAACTATTTTAAAAGGTCCTTAAGTTCCATTGCTTCTCCAAACTGACAGTAAGTTATTTAGCCGTGCCTTTCAAGGTTTTAACCTGTGAGAAACTTCTGGAGACACGCCCAGCAGAGCAGATCCCTTCTTCTCTCATGGTCTGTAGAAACAGTAAGAGTGTTAGTTCACTCAATTTCCTGACAGCTTCAGATGGCTTCACTATAAACCCTGAAATATATTTCTATCAAAGTCTGGGGGCAAGGCAGGGGATATTTTAAGTGATGTCCACTTGGGCTCCAGATTTAACTGTCAGCAAACCAGTTTGACTGTATTTGGTCATCAACCAGGAAAACCTAATAATGATCAAGTTGTGGTCACAGCCTCTGATGTTAAGAAGTCTCAAGTGTGATTTCCAAGATTCATGCAGGGATCCATGACTGGAGAGCTCTGTGAGTCCCTTCAAACTCAGCTTCTTGCCACAACATGGTCATGAAGTGGCTGCTTCAGCATCAAAACTCCTATCTGTACACAACCACCACTTTCAAAAGATAAAAAACAAAAGTTCAGGAAGCCACGGGGAGAACAGGAGCTCTACTGAGACTCATTTTCCCTGCACTAGGAAGGGAAATGTCATCTAAGGACCATCTTACAGTCTTCATTATATGTCTCAGTAGTAGAATTGTATCACATGACCTTCTAACAGTAAAGGGTCAAGCTAGAGTCTAGCTGCAAGGGAGTCTGGGAGCATGAAGATCCATTAGACAGAGACCTTTTGTTTAAACCAAACTACTGCACAATGCCCTGGAACACACCTAAACATATGTGGGGTTCGCTGGTAACACAAAAATGGAGAAGTATGTCACATGACCCTCCAGCAGTAAACAGTCAAACTAGAGTCTAGCTGCAAAGGAGTCTGGGAGCATGAAGAGCTATTAGACAGAGACCTTTGGCTTAAATCAAACTCCTGCACAATGCTCTGGCACACACCTAAACATATGTGAGGTTCTCTGGAACACAAAAAATGTGTGTGTCCAATGAAGATGGAGTAGATCAGGTTGATAAAAGACTCAAGGAGACATTGGCTTAAATGTTAAGGTCTGGTCAGAATGCCACCCCTTCCATAAAGCCTTTATCAGATTTCCCACCTTAGAAGGGATCTTTCTCTTTGCTCCTATCCTCCACAGCTCACAGTCCTGGCTCCCTATTAGATTCACTCTTTAGAAAATGCCAGAGGTGGCTGGAGAGGTGGGTTAGCATTTAAGTGCACTGGCTGCTTTTGCATAGGACCTGGGCTCAATTCCCAACAACAGCATGACAGCTCACAACAGTCTGTCACTCCAGCTCCAGGGGATTCAATACCCTCTTCTGAGCCCTGAAGGCACCATGCATGTGTATGGTATACAGATGTGCATGTTGGCAAGACATCCATATGTGTGTGTGTGTGTGTGTGTGTGTGTGTGTGTGTGTGTGTGTATTATAAAGTTGTAAAAAGGCTAGACATTTTTGGGGACTGGGATAGTTTATTCTTAGAACATTCACAAGAGTGTATTGGTTAGATATTGCTGTATAACAGAACATCTTCACAGCCCAGTGCCTTAAGATATTAACCATTTATTTGGCTATTGGTGGGCTCAGGTGGGTAATTCTGGCCTTGGGATCCCTGCATCTGTGTTTAGGTACAGAGTGATTTCTACCCTGGTTTTCATGTCTTTTCAGGCCTCTATGTTAGGGGTAGCTGCTTTGAACTGTCTGGTCCACACATCTTTCCTTCTCCTGGAGGCTTGTCACTGGTCACATGATAGCCAGGAAGGCTTCCCAGAGAGAATGCACAAGTGTGCACAGACTCTTGAATCTGAGCCCAGGAAATGATATGATTCCACTTCTGCCTTATTCTGATGTCCTGAGATAGTCGCAAGGTTACGCCCAGATTTGAGCAGTAATGAAAGCATAGCAGCTGGCTCCATGGCGATGGGGGTGTGGGTGTGGGTGGGGTAGGGTGGAGGTAGGGCTGGGCCTGGGCTGGGTGGCAGGGACAGGGTGGAATGGAGTGGGGTCGGGTAGGGATGAGGCCATGCTGGGGGCAGGGGCTCAGAAGGAAGAAGAATTGAACCAATTTTGGCTTAGATCCCAGGGACCCGTGTACTCCCAATCTTATCAGGGAAAAAAAAAGCACACATGAGGGCTTTGATGAGTGGCTGGGTGAGGGGCAGGATCTTCTTTCTAACATTTGTAGCGCCCAGGAGTCCCACCGAGGTGTCCTCTGTATCATGAGGAAATTCACCAGCTCGTCAGCTTTGGCTATTTTAACTTCCTCGCTGAGGTCGAGTTCTCTATTCATCTCCAGGATGGGATCCTCCGCGCAGACGTCAAGAAGCGAAACATCAGCAGAGTTCGCTGTGGCCTGAGGAGACTGCTGCTCTCCCAGCCCACACACTTGCCTTTGGCAGGGCTGCTCTGAACTATTAATAAACGGTCTCCTCTGCACTCCCTCCTGAAGGATCAGCTCGACTCCATCACACCCAGCCCCATCCCACCAGGCTGGGGAGAAGAACCTCTGATGGGCTGTAAGCATTCCCAGATGTCACTAGCTTAGAGGAAAAGCCCCTGGGTCCATGTTCCACGGGAAAGCTCACCTTGCTTCTTTTGCCATGATTTGAGAGAAGAAAAGTCAGCATGCACCTTCTAAATGCCAATGGCCTTGATGTCCCTGATAAGACATTGGGGGGTGGGGAGGAGAATGGCTCTGGGAGCGGACTGCTAAGTGTGTGGAGAACTTAAGTGAGAAGCTGGGATCGACTTGATTCTAAGTTAGGCTGAGGCGATTGCTTTTTTAAAGCCTACCTCCCTGCAGTGCACATAAGCAACAAGCAATGGCTACCCCTTCCACAGACAGAGGAGACAGGACAGGCGAGTCACAGAATGGCCATGGCAGCCTTCCACTCTGTATGCCAGATACCGAGCTTGGTGCTGGGGCTGCAGAAAAGGAAGCTGTAGAGTTGGGCTCTTAAGAGCTCACAGTCTGGACAGACGTGGGGTGAGTCAGAAGACGGCAGGCAGTGTGGCTCTTTACACAGAAGAGCAAGGAACTCTGAGGTTTCTGGGAGCATTGTTTGAGGGTCTGGGCTGGGTCTGGACTGGTTACGCCTGAGTACCTGATACCCAGCACTGAGCAGGGCCTCATTCTGGTATCCTGGATGGATAAGATGCAGGATACCATAGATACAGTCTCATTTCAGGAGTGTCAGCCTCCCATAGACATCTTGTGTGTTTTTATGCACATGTGTGGTTACACCACATTTTCTGTCTAGGATCTTGCGCTCTCCATTGATCCTCCTGGAAAACTTTTACAAACCGTTCAAGACTTGGGTCCCATTCTAAGAAGTCTACCCAGTCTACTGAGTTGGTCTTATCCTTGCTTCAGAATACCTCAATACACCCGCTTGTAGATCCACTCAGTGCTGAACAGATGAGGATTTTCTTGTAATCATTCACTGGCTGTTCCTAATCTTTTCTTTGGAACAGCATCCAGGTGTTAGGAATCTGTGTGACTATGTCTGACCCACAACAGCAACTCAATAAACAACCATGGCTGGATAAGACTGTGTGCTGTGCTAGGGACCACAGGTCAGGCACCCCATGAGGAGGCCCAGATTCCCAGCTCAGAGAACAGAGAGTGGTGGGCACAGCAGGGAATTCCAGAGGAGGGACATTGGAGTCACTTTCCTTCTGCAGTTGGGACAGCAACCCTGGTTTCTTGCCTTGGGGTCAGACGGAGGCCAGGGCTGCCTGTGTCTGAGAGCAAGATGATACAGTCTCAGGGATCCCTGACCAAAAAAAAGATACTTGAGTCTAGCCCTCAGCCACACACCTTCGATGGCTGCATAGGCGAGAATCGCATCAGCTCCACCTTCAGAATATTTCCAGAATTCTGATGCATCTCACCAGCGGCTCTGAATATGTCACCTTGGTCCTGGCCTCCTTCATGTCCTGACTGACTGATGGTAACAACCCTATAGCTGAGCTCTCTGCTTCTGCATCCTCCTTGTCCCTTCTGGTGGACTCTAAACTCAGCAGCTAGAATGATCTTGTGAATATCTTGCCAGTCTTATGCTACAACCAAGCCCGTACTTTCCACAGTGCTGAAAGACACCACATGTCCTTATCACAGCTCCTGGGGCCTTTCTGTCTTTCACCCGGGACAGGTCCATCCTTTTTCTCTGTTTGCCCTCCACAGACCTTATGGTGTTTTTCTGTTATGCCAACCATACTCCTGCCCTGGAGACCCTTGTGCCTGCTACTCTTGCTGGACAGGTGACCTCCCAGACCCCAGCTAGATATCCACAAGGTTCTTTCCCTCATCTCCTCTCAGGTCTTTGCTCAAATGTTATCCTATCAGAGAGGTCTCCCCCAAGCATCCTATGTAAACTAGCATGCACTACAACCCCAGGACCTTCCTGACATCTTATTCTGCCTGGCTCCCTTGTACCACTTTATCACCAGTGACATGTTTATTTATAAATATGTTCTGTCCATCTTTCTCTGCCAGGTCAAAGACAGCAGCAGCTGGGCTACGTCTGCCCACTGATTTACCTTCCATGCCTGAAACAGCTGCTGGCTCTCAATGTTTGATGAGTGAATAAACACATGCAAGAGGGAATGTGGTTTTTAGACAACAAACATCCCTGTGAGGGAGACATAGCATGATTGTCCCATTCAGGGTGAGGCCTTGCAGTTTGGAGTGGGTGGGGCTTGATGAAACTGCTCTTCTACTGAAGAGTTGGGTGGCCAGGACTGTAGAGAACAACTCTTTCAGATGGGCTGAAATAGTCAGCAGAAACTCTAAGGGGAGTGTCCACACTTTACAGAGGCTAATAAGGGCAGGAGGCAGGAAGTCAGGTTAGTGGAAGCTGTCTAGCAAGGCATATGGCTGCTGGTGAGTGTTTACAACCAATATTCTGTCTGTGAAAACTGTATAAGCCAGTCTACATGGTCAGTCTTGTTCTGTGGACCTCCCAGTGTGGCTAAAGAAGTATGGGGCTGGCTAAAGGGAAACTCCTGGAGAGCAGGACAACCATTGTCTTTGGGACATCTGGTAGACCTCACTCATAGAAGTAAAGGGTTGGGACATCTGGTACACCTCACACACAGGTGCCAGGGGGAGGGTTCACAGAATCCTACTGGGAAGCAGACTGGGGTTCTTGTGGGTTTGGGTCTAGGAGGAGTGATTTTACCTGGATCGGTCTGCAAACCCCAGAAAAATTGAGGATCTTGTGAGGGAAGTTTCCAGAAAGGCAGAATATGGTATGAGGCTGAGACAGAGCCTTGATTCCAAGACTTATGAAATGTCCTCTATTTCTGTCTTTCCTACATTGCATGCTCTCTCTCTCTCTCTCTCTCTCTCTCTCTCTCTGTATCTCTGTCTCTGTCTGTCTTGTCTCTGTCTCTGTTTCTCTCTGTCCCTGTCTCTCTGTCTGTCTCTGTTTCTGTCTGTCTGTCTCTCTGTCTCTCTCTGTGTGTGTCTGTCTCTGTTTCTCTGTCTCTGTGTGTCTCTCTGTCTCTGTGTGTCTGTATCTCTGTCTCTGTAGGTCTCTGTCTCTGTGTCTCTGTTTCTCTCTGTCTCTGTCTTTGCCAGTCTCTGTCTCTCTGTCTCTCTCTGTGTGTGTCTGTCTCTGTTTCTCTGTCTCTGTGTGTCTGTATCTCTGTCTCTGTAGGTCTCTGTCTCTGTGTCTCTGTTTCTCTCTGTCTCTGTCTTTGCCAGTCTCTCTCTCTCTCTCTCTCTCTCTCTCTCTCTCTCTCTCTCTCTCTCTCTCTCCTAGCTGACTCAAGAAAGATACCATTTCTCCATAGCAGCTCAGCTGCTTGGCTCCATCTCCATCCTCAACCCCTAGCATCTGTCAGTCTCAACTCTTCCATTCTGGAGAAGACAATCTGATTGGTCCATCAGTCCTCAGCTACATTCCTGGACCAATCAATCACCAACATCATGGGGAGGGGAAGGGTATAAGACAGTGTGAAGTGGCTCCCCTGCAAGAGGAATGGACAAGCGGTGGGAGGACAAACTCCAGTGTTTAGTATGGTGCTAGCTGATGCAGAAGAGGGAGGCTTTCATCCTGGGCACCTCAGCATCCGTGTCCCTGTCCAGATAGGCCATGTATACATGAGCTCCACCCTCCTCAGACCCTACTGGGAGCAGGACCAGAGGCCTGGTAGTGCCTTGGGGCCTGGTAAGGGACGCTAGTCACTGGCTATCAAATCTTGCTTTCTTCTTGTTGGTTGACGGGTCTCCAGGAAGTGGAGACATTCTTCCTGTGGATAGGATGGCACGAGGAGCAGGCTGCCTGCTGACATCGAAGCGTATGGGAAACCTGGGTCTGCAGGATGACTGTGTTGGTAAAGAACCCCACTGATGGCCTGAACTAGAGATCAAGGACTCACATGGTAGAGCGAGATGGGGCAGCAGTTGAGGATCTGAGGGAGGAGGAGTGACCAGAGGGCAGTGAGAGTTAACTTTCTCTGCCTAGAGGGTTGTCACAGCACAATCGGGGAGGGGGGGTGACGGCCACAAGAAAGAAGATGGAATCTGACACGAGAGGTGCTTTCCCAAACAGTTTGTGTGCACCCAGGACTGGGTGATGCTCTCCCTAGTTCTCAGAAGGATGCAGAATTGTGAATACATTTGTCCTGGGAATGCGAAAAACAAACTGGTGACTGGCCCAGGGCATTCGACCAGGAGTGGTTGGGGTAGTCTGAGGAACACTGGGCACCTGAGGGCTGCAGGGTTGCTGCTGATCACCTCTGTAGACAGTGGTCCTGCATGCCCACCACTGACCTGCATTTTCCTCCCCTCTTTTCTTTCTCCATTTTTATTCACCCCCACACCCTTTTCCCTGTCTGACTTGCATGCTTCTGGGCTGGCTTGAGTATATGAGCAGGGTCTAAGGCCACAATGACTGTTCAGCACCATGGACAGTGACCAACATCCTCCCCTGGTCTTCCTCTGGACTTGCCCAGTCATGAAGGTCAGGGACTGTGCTTAAGCTTGCGTGGTGTGGCTTCTGGCCACCACTGGGGGTATTTTAGCTCCTGTTATCCTCTGGGTTCCTTCTGTCACAGTTTCAGACAGACATGGAATGTTGTGGTGACTTCTAGCTTACAAATTCCAGTGGTTTCCATCAACATCAAGGCCCATGAAATCCCCCCTCTCTTCCTCAGTACTCTTTAGTTGGAGTCATTTAAGGAGGTTTCTGGTCCTCGAGAGCATCCTTGGGGAGTTGGGGTGATGGCTCAGAAAGGTAAGAGCACTTGCTGTTCAACTACGAGAACCTGAGTTCAAATCCTCCACAAAAAGCCAGGCACTGTTGTGGACATACCTGCAACCTCAATGCCAAGTCTTGGAGAAAGACAGATAGGTCAGCAGGTTGGTGACTGCTAGTCTAACTCCAAGTTCCATAAGAGATGCTGTCTCATACAGTAGAGAGTGGTGGAGCAGAACATGCGACATCCTCCTTTGCCCTGTACATACACATGTACCTCTCTCTCACACATGCTCATGCACACCCATGCGTACACATAGGCACACCCATGCATGCTCATTCACACACACGTGAACACACATGCATGCTCATTCACAGACATACACACACATTCACACACACTCACACATCCATTCACACTCATGCCCGCCCATACATAAATGCACACACACACATACACATACATACATGCATACACACATGCTCACGTGCACATGCATAACATGCACATACCATGAAACAGTAAAGAGAAACCACCTTTATATTAAGAACTCTAACCCCAAAGTAACCAGTGTGGTCTGTCTTCCTCAAGGACTTGGATGTGATAAGCTTTGGTGTCCAAACCCTCATTGCATAGATGGGACAGAGCTCAGGGCAGCCCCCCCTAGACCAGTACTCTCTCCATGGGCAGCAATGAACTTCTCCCCCTCCTCCCAACCTTGAGAATGGAGGCAATCTGGGCACTTCTGGGATGCAGATGCTGAGCAGTATGAACAGATCAGACCCAGGGCCTCCTTACTCAACCGCTCAGTCTAATGAGTCTTTCTTCACAATTCTGCTTACATTGCCAGCAAATGGGACCTGTTTGCTGTGAATAATTCAGTGTTCTATAGCGTTCCGCCTTCTCCTGCGAGCACAACACTGCCAGAGACTGTTAACTACTCCCAGGGAGCAGAACTCACTCCGCATCGCCTCTCAGCCAGAAAGCACTTGGGAAAACTGAGTAGAGAATAGAAAAGGAAAAAAAAAGAAAAGCTTTCCCCACCAGCAGAAAGCGCCCCCACCTTCCCAGCATGCAGCAGTGCACAGCCTTTCTCTCCTCAAAGCTTTGAGAAGACTTCCTCCAGAGAGATTTTGGCTTTTTTTGTTTGTTGTTGTTTTTTTAAATCTAAAATGCAGTTCCATAAAAACAATGGATTTTCAGTGGAAACACCCCTGCTCTGGGCAGATACTCTACTGTCTGTCCCCAGAGAGGCCTGGCCACTTACAGCCCAAGGAAAGTGATCTTTTCTATGTGACCTTGATCACGTTGCTTCCCTTCTCTGGGAACATTAGGAAACTAAGTTTTAAGGATTCCTTTTCTTTCTTTTATTTTTAGTGCTGTGTGAGAGAAAGCATGTGTGCATGTGTGTGTGTATGTGTGTGTGTGTGTACATGTGTGGTATGTGTGTGTATGTGAGTGGGTACCATGTGGTGTGTATGTTAGCATGTACATGTGTGTTTGCATGTATGTGACTGCATGGTGTGTGATGCGTGTGAGTGTGTGTATGAGTGTGCATGTATGTGTGTGTTTGTGCATATGTGTGTCATGTGTAGTATGTGTGGTATGCTTGCATGTGTGTATGTGTGGTGTGTGTGAATGGTGTATGTGGCTGTGTGTACACATGTGCTCATGATGGACAGAGAGGAAAGGTCAGTTGTCTTCCTTGATCACACTCCACCTTGTTTTCTGAGAGTTTCTCACTGACCCAGACGCTCCCGTTGCTTCTCCCATGTCCTCCTCTGCAGCACTGGGTTGGCAGTAGCCCTCTGTCCTCTAGAGTCCCAAGCACAGGTCCTCATACTTACACAGCAGGCTTTGCAGGCAGAGCCATGATCCCAGCCCCAAACCTCTTCGTTTTAACTGTACAACCTTCTGGGGGTGTGGTGTCTCAATTGGTGGACACATTCAGCATATAATGTTCATGTCAGGGCAGTACATTATTGTCTCCTGAAACTTAGGATTTCGATTATCATGTGCTGTCATACATGAACATGGGGCCATGATGAAGCAGATCAGTACAGCTGTGTAGTGCATTCTGATCAGATCAGGGCAGAGCTTTTGAGTCTTCTTCTAGAGGTGTGTGTGTGTGTGTGTGTGTGTGTGTATGTGTAAGTGCATGTGTGCATGCATGTGTGTGCATGTGTGTTCATGCATGTGTGCATGTGTGCATGTGTGCATATGTGTGTGTGCATGCATGTGTGTGTGCACATGTGTATGTATGTGTGCATGTGTACTAATAGGTTACTGTGAAGGCAGTCAGGCCCATGTACATAGAACCCTCCACTTTTTGCAGCCTTTGGGAATCATTGCTACACATCCCAATCCACTTTCTACAAACACTCACGTCTGAGGGCTCAGGTGCCTTTTGCCTGTTGTTGTTTGGCGTGCTTTGCTCAGCACAGTGACCATGAGCTTTCTCCATTTTGTTGCGAATGATGATGATCTTAACATTTGGAGTCAAATACTATCAGGTAGAGCAAATGCACATTTTTAAACCTGTTCACCTGATGATGGGCACTGGGTAGACCTGACGTGCTAGGAGCAGTATGGCCACATCATGGATGCAGGCCTTTCTAACATCCGCCTCCAGTTGTTTTAGGTGAAGTCACCCAGGAGAGGAGCTGTTGAGCCCATGGATGGAGGACCCTCCATCCTGTCCGCCATACTGGCCTTATTAGTTTAGCTGTCACCACCAGTGGTGGGTGAGGCCACTTCCACAAGTTTTGACTGTCTGTGGTGACCCTAATCCCTCTGGAAGAAGAGGACATTTCACAGATGTTTCTAGTGAAGTCAGACTTAAAAATCACAAATCTGTTGGCTGTTTGAATTTCTTCTTCTTTTTTAAAACATGACTATTTATATTGTCTTTCCATTTTTAACTGGATTTATTATTGATGTCTCAAGTCCCCCCTACAGTCTGGATAGCAACCCTTTCTCAGACTGGGAGTTTGCGACTTGTTTAAAATTCCGTAGGCGTCTATCTGCGTGTAGCCAGCTGAGTCTCTCGGTGGATATAATCGTCTTACATTATAGACATGTATGAATTTCACAAGGGATAAGAAAACATAGATAAACTGACAATTAACCCCCCAAAACAACAAAGCAGCAATCTTTAGTAGTGACCCCAGGATGGGGTGCAGGGAGGGATGTCTCACCCTGTACCTGGTGCTCAAGGCAGAGCCGCACAGGGAGTGTTTATCCTCTCAAGGGACAATGCTCACTTCGATGTATAAGCCAGCACTGGAGGAAAACTTAATGGCACAGCAGATATGGCATGGACCAAAATGTAATGGAGCCTGCACACTCCATTGTGAGGCTTTTGATTCCCAGCCCACGACAGGATCCAACACTCTAAATAAAGCACGCAGGCAAATCCAAGGCACAACTGAGCAAGCTGGAGGCGATCACATCCAATTGCTCTCTCGTTTACAAGGGGGATGGCTTTAAATAGCATCTCTGGGGTCTTTACAGACCTGCAACTGTGGGCCTGAGAAGCTAAGGGAACAGAGAATGAAGCACAAGCCTTAGGATTCACAGTCAGCTCATGGCCATGGGGGTTAGGGGTGTTGTGGACTGATTAAAAGCTGTAGACCAGAGCAATAGATCCCTGATGTGAAGGGAAGGGGTCTAAGCTCTTATCTGAGGGACTGTATGTATATTGTGTAAATAAACACCACCATTCTCTGACTGCAATGCCAGTGTCCATCTGACGGCTCGGTGCAGTTGGCACAGACCCCACTGTTCACAACCCCAGGTGACCACAAGCCACACACACCTCTACCCATACATTTACTAATTTGAGGGCTCAGAGTCCCTGCTGCTCTGGTCACCCTTGGGAGAGTACTGACAGCGCTGTGGTTAATGCTAACGGTTCTGTTATAGAGAGCACAGTTCAGTAGCAACCACAGCAGGCAATGCATAGATAGTCTGGTGGGGAGGAAGGGGAAGGGGCAGAGCTCCATTCTATGACCCGTGAATTTTCCACGCCCCCCCCATGAAGCCTTCACAGAAACGAGCCATGCATCTGGGCTTGCATTGCCCTCCTCCGCACCCCCTCTGGCTGTCTCAGGTGTGGGGATAAGACAGCCCTGCTCACCCAGGTCTCCAGGTTCAGGAGGTGTCATCTTGTGACAGTGGGGACAGATCTGCACAAGATGTTTGCAAAAGGAAAGCTCCCAAGCCACCTGGGACTCATTCCCTCAGTGGCTGTGGTTGACACCTGGGGGAAATCACAGGCGGAGTCCTTTCTCAGGAAAGCTTGGGAGTTTTCAGATTTTGAACACACCGTGGGATCCCCTGACCCAGATAGGAACATAGAACTCATGTCTGTGGCATAAGCAAATTATGCACGGGGCCTGGAGTGAGCTTTATGCTTTATACAATATTGAAATGATTTTGTGCATGAAACTGAATTTCATGGTGAGGGTTTGACGGTAGTGGCATTGTGTTCGGATCCCAGAAATCCAAGACTGTGATACAACTGTTTCGTTTGTTTTTTTTTCTTGTTGTTGTTGTTCACTCTAATTTTCAAAGATATAAACAAGTTTTAGAAAAAGATAGACAACTCCTACATACACGTGCTCTCTCTCACACACACACTCACACACCACACACATACTCACACAGACACACACATGCCCACACATACTCACACATACCACACATGCTCATATACACACCCTCACACACACACCACACACATATACCACACACACATACTCATACACCACACATGCGTACATGCACACACACACACACCCACACACCACACACAGACACATGCAGGCACACACACACACACCACAAAACACATACACAGATACAAACATGCCCCCCACACACATTCACAAAGATGCACACACACACTCATACAGATAGACACCACATACTCACACAGATGCACACACGCTTACATACACCTCATACACTCACGCACTACACAATACACACACACAGATACACACATAGTACACTCACACACACACCACATACACTCACACAGATGCACACACACCACATATACACACTCACACAGATGCACACCACACACACACACACACACACACACACACACACACACACACTGTTGTAGTCCCATGCTGCTCTGTAGGATGAGTTGATAAGGTGTAGACATCACCACCTGATCGTGAGAGGTCTCAGTGAGGATCTGGGATTTACATATCAGATACTGAGGTCAGGAAGACAGTGAACCCGTGTCTCCAGAAGAGACCCCAAAGGTCCAGTATTCCATGTGATGATGTCACTTCCTCCTGTGCCACAGTTCACACTAACTAAAGACACACAAGACGCCCCAGTGCATCTTCATTTTCTCTGGATACTGCACACTGCTGTACCCGACATCTAGTATACTTACTTTTCTTTAAAGACAAATTTAATATTGATACAGCGTCTCACCATGTTACCCTGGCTGCCCTAGAACTCATTACATAGGTCAAGCCAGCCTTGAACTCACAGAGATCCATCTGCCTCTGCCTCCAAAGCTCAGGGGTTAAAAGTGTGCACCACTGCACCTGATCACATTTTTTTCTTATATTTGTTTGTTGTGTGCTGCAGTACATGTATGGAAGTCAGAAGATGACCTTTGGGAGTTGGCTGTCCCCTTCCATCGTGTGGGTTTTGGGAATCGAACTCAGGTCTCCAGGCTTGGGGGCAAGGCCCTTTGCCTCCTGAGCCATCTTGCCAGCCCATACTTTAGTACAAATCACCCTAATGGCATCTTAAAAACAGACATGTAAAAATAGGGTGCGTCTGTACTTTGAGCCCGTCCTTCATTTCAGCTTAGGATTCTCGAGGGACCTTGCTATCTTTGTCATTTTCAACTGAGGAGGGGGAGTGACCCTGACATTTCTCTCAGGAGATATTTTACCATCAGTTATATGGAGTGGTTGACCTGTTGCTATGGGCTGGTGGGCATAACTGTTTCCTGTGTCTGCAGGGGACGCCCTGCTGGTCCTCTGCCTGGTCCTCACAGATTCCCCTTTGGCCCAGGGAGTGGTACTATTAGGAGGTGTGCCCTGTTGGAGTAGGTGTGGCCTTTTTGGAGGAAGTGGGTCACTGTAGGGGTGGGCTTTGAGCCCCTCCTCCTAGTCACATGGGTATTTGCCTTTGTAACAAGATGTAGAACTCTCAGCTCCTCCTGCACTATGCCTGCCTGAATACTGCCATACTCCCACCTTGATGATAATGGACTGAACCTCTGAACCTGTAAGCCAGCCCCAATTAAATGTTGTCCTTATAAGAGTTGCTCTGGTCATGGTGTCTGTTCACAGCAGTAAAACCCTCATTAAGACATACTTTGAGATGATGTAATTCCGTTCTCCTGGCATTACCTCTACAATGACTCTCTTGGTTTGTAATATTCCCACGTCTCTCAGACCGTTTGGCTCACTGAATTTCTCTTCCTTTCTGCAACCTGGGATTCTCTTTGTTTTAGATTTTGACTCAAGTCCTGTATCTGAAGCTTTGGTGTTTGCATTTCTATGTGTTCAGAGTGGGAGACGGTTGAGATGGCAGGACAGCATCTTCATTTTCTGGGTGCTTCTGAGCTTTCTCCACACTCTGACTCTCGTGGATGGCAGCTAGAGGTGGAAAAGCAGTCCAAAGGACGGTCACTGCAATGGCTAGCAAGGCAGCACAGGACACTCATGAGCACGTGGACTGGTGGACATACAGTTTATTTTCAAGAATCACAGCTGTGTGGTGGAAGCCAAAAATCAGCCAAGCTCAGCTGACAAGCAACAATGTGGCTGTCTGAGCTAAGTGCCATGTGCTGTTGCAAGCGCCTGACAGACTAACCATTTGCTCGTTACAAAGTGTACCTGAGACAGGAGTCATTCTACAAAGGAGAAAACTGTACCAGAGCGGTGGAGCAACAGGGTCCTGCATGATGTGGCACAGATGGGGTTGAGGTGTGGAATTTCTGCCCCGGGCCTCAGCATCCTACACCAAAGATCCACCTTTACAGGATGTCAGTGAGGAGAGATCCTTGGTGAACTGCCATGCTCCAGGAGCAGCACCATCCTTACCTTCCTGCTGCAGCAGACTGGAGCCCAGGAGACCTAATTACTTACCAGGTAAGCCTTCCAGCGCAGCTGAGAGCTGGCTGTCCTGGCTCGTCCATGGTCCCAAAACATACATCACAGACACCACCGTTCTCACCTGTGTCCCTACACTGCGAGAGCACAGGAAAGCTTTAAACCACACAGTCTCTTCCATCCCATCCCCAGAGACATCAGCTGAACAATTTCACCCAGGGGGTTGGAGAGCTCTTTGTGAGTCTAGCCTGTAGCCAAGGCTTAGGGAGCAAAGGGGAGCTGGCCAGCATCCCAGGGTGCTGCTGTGGCTGGCACAGAAGGCGTGAGGTGGTTTGAATAGGAATGGCTGCCCCTTGTATATTTGAACGCTCAGGGAATCACACCATTAGGAGGTGTGGCCTTATTGGAGGAAGTGTGTCACTGATGGAGAGGGGCTCTGGGGGTTTTAAATGCCCAAGCCAAGCCCAGTGTTTCTCCTCCCTGCTGACCGAGAATCCAGATGTAGAACTCTCAGCCATCTCTCCAGCGCCACGTCTGTTGGCATGCCGCCATGTTTTCCACCATGACCGTAATGGACTGAACCTGTAAGGCATCCCCATTTGAATGTTGTCCTTTATGAGAGTCGCCTTGGTCATGGTGTCTCTTCACAGCGACGGGACACCGAGTGAGACAGAGCCCTGAAAACATTCAGGAATCTGATTCCCTCTGCCTGACCTTGAACCACATCTTGGGCACATCTGCAAGAGCCTGAGTACTGGGCTCCATCTCCAGAGCTTTGGGGTGGGTGGGAAGGTCATGGCTGAGGCCTGAGAATATGCGTTCCCAGCACCACTGTTGCTCCTGCACCTGGCTGGTCCTTCATGGCTGCCATCTGGGACCATTGCCTTCCTCTGCCCCTGGGGAGCACTCTTCACCCCTGCCTGGTACTGGCTCTATGCCTTCCTGTCTTCTGTTGTCGTGTCTTGTTCTTCGGAGTTATGACAGTCTCCTCCTTTGGGCTTTCCAGGACTAGCCTTGCTGGGTGGCATCTTGGCTCTTTTCTATCCAAGCTCCCGGGCCTACCTCTGCCCTGGACCACTCATGGTGGCAACAGATCATAGACGTTAAAGCCACAATGATGTTCAGAGACCAGCAACTTCAAAAGCTGCCTTTGAGATAAAAGCATCCTCTTTATTTCAAAGGATATCATAGTCTAAGTAGTGATACCTCAAACAAGGGTGGGGGTGGGGCACAGCATAGCTCCATTAGTAAAGTGCTTGGTGTGTAAGCTTGGGGACCTGAGTCCAACCCTCAGACCCCACGTTAGAGGAAGCCAGCTTTGGTGATACCTATGACTCACCTCTGCAGGTGGAGGCAGGTGGATGTCTGGGGCTCATTGGTCAGCTTGTCTAGCCAAATCTGTGATCCCCAGGTTCAGTAACAGACCCTGCTGCAAAACATTCCAGTCCAAGGGCTGTAGCTCAGTAGTAGGGTGTGTGCCTAGTGCCCAGGGGGCCCCGGTTTGATTCCCCAGGGCTGCAACCCAGCAAAACAAAGCACCCAAAAGAAACTAAATAACTCTACAGGTCTGGGGCGGAGCAGTGACTCAGCAGTTTAGGGCTCGGGCTGCTCTTCCTGAGGATCTGAGTTTTGTTCCCAGCACCCATGTCAGGTGGCTCGATAGCAGCTGCCTGAATTCTAGGGTGTAAGATGCCCCTCAGGCTTTTGAGGACAACTTACAAATTTTCTCTCTCTCTCTCTCTCTCTCTCTCTCTCTCTCTCTCTCTCTCTCTCTCACACACACACACACACACACACACACACATATACATACACACATACACATGTATATACGCTCTCACACACACATACACAGATACACATACATATACTCTCACACACACATATACACTCTCTCACATATGCACACAAATCCTCTCTCTCTCTCACACACACACACACACACATACACACAGATATACTCTCTCACACACATGCATATACACACAGTACACACTCACATGCATATACTCTCTCACTCATACATATACACATACTTTCTCATAACACATACACACACATATACTCTCTTACACATACACACATATACTCTCACACACATATACACACATATACTCTCACACACACACATATACTTTCACACACACACATACACTAACACACACATACACACTAATGAAATCTTAAACATAAATAAGGTAGAAAGTGATTAAAAAAGATATTGACCTCTGACCTTCATATGTACACGCACACATGAAAAAAACATGCATATAACACACACAGAGAAAATGGGAGGGAGGGAGGGAGAGAGAGAGAGAGAGAGAGAGAGAGAGAGAGAGAGAGAGAGAGAGAGCAGATGTGGCTTTAAGAACGACTACATTAGGACGTACTCCAGTCTGGGTTTCTCCTGGCCTGTCTGCAGTATTGCCTGTTGGGAACCGTCTCTGCTGCAGGCAATCAGATACACATAAAAACCCACGCCCCTTGTACCGCTCCACCAGCCTCCTGGACCCATAAACATCATGAAGAATCAGATTGATCCAGTATTACAGAGAACAGCCTCCTCTGGAGACTCCCCCCAGCACAGAGACGCCTCAGCCAGGAGAGAGCAGAGCCTGGAGAAATGAGGGCGATGCATAATGCAAGAGCCGGCTTGCCCCTGACTTAATTCTATTTTGTTAAGTAATGATGGGATATAAATCCGGGATGGGAGAGGAAGATGGGATCCGCAGCTGTATTTGATCAAATGCCTATCGCTGTTGCTTCCAGCAGCTAAGCAGTTGGCTTCATAAACAGAGACATAAATCAAATGTCCAAACAGCAACGGAGAAGTCAGAGCTGAGGGTGAAAGGAGACAGATTGGTCTCTGCTGGGACATTCGTTGGAGGCATCTCTGATGGGGAGCCATGTCCACATGTAGCCAGGGTCTGAAGGAGGATGCTGAAGGGGGTCCAGCCCTTGAGCAAGCCCCTGTGAGGGCCAGCACCTGCCCACAGGAGCTTGATGGAGAGAATCATTGAAGGCTGTCACAGAGGCCCTCGGTGTGGATTAACCGGGCTGTGGGGGAAAGAATTTATAGAGAACCATTAACCTAATGATATTGGCTCTCTGTAAACTCTTTAGTGCATCTGAGAGAAATTGATTTCATAAATCTTGGTAGGGAGTTCTGGTTGACCCGCAGGGGGCCTGTCAGCCAGTCTGGGCTGTGTTGCCAGCCAATAGAACTCTGCCTCCAGTTGGGGGAAGGGTCTTGCGTGTCATCCCTTTGTAGTCTTCTGTCTGTCAATCCAGAGAATCACACCGATCAAGTTGGGAAGGCCCCAGGCCTTGAAAGGAAAGGTTTCCCTGGCATCCAGGAGGACAGGTTCCAGGATCCCTTGCTGAGAAGAGAGTCCCTCACACATAGCTGTGGGGTTGCAAAGGGCAGCCCTGCCTCCCACTACAGCCTCAAGCTATCTCCTGCTGGCTTCTCTCCACGGCAACAGAGACAACAGAAATACCGGATGGATTTCTCTTGTGTGTATGGTGTGGAGAGTGATGTCTAAGATGCTGTATGGGTTCAACACAGACACCTTTTTTTTTTTTTTTTTTCTGGAATAGTTCCCATCTTCCATTGATAGACTCCGTGGCTACAGAGCTGGTAGACACGAGAGGCTGACTCCAGAGAGTGGGAAAGGCTGGTCCTCGCTGTGGACCTGGATGTAATGTGTCCTGCCTGGGTTTCAGAGAGCAGAGTCTGGAAAAGAATCAACCATGTAGCAGGCTGGGAACAGCACCTTTTGAGAGGTGGGGTAGCAAGGAATGGAAGGGGAGAGAGGGGTCTCTCTTTCTCTGCCCTGGTGACATAAATAATGGAAGGAGCCATTAAGCGAGCCCTGGAGGGAAAGGCTCCTCATGGCTGGAGCAGACCAAGTTCAAAAACCGCTAGGGTAGCTGAGCAGATTCCTGACAGATAAGAATGAGCACTTGTTGCATAAGCAAGAAGTCCTGAGTTCAAATCCCCAGGTCCCACATAAAAATCCAGGCATGCTGTAATTACACTCTGGTACTGGGAGGAGGATGGTCATACACAGGGGATTTGTGGGGCTTGTTGGTCACCAGTCCAGCTCCAGGTTCAATGAGAGACAAGGCCTCGAGGGATGAGTCAGTATACCCTTGCACACCAGTGTGCACACATACCCCCCAAATATATATATATATATATATATATATACACACACACACACACACACACACACACCACACATGCCCTGCATACACTGACATACTCACTGTGGGTAGAGTAGGTACCAACAGCTTAATGGAAAGAGACTCACTACTGTGAGGGGGAGGGGCTAGTGTACGTACCCCTATCTAAGAGACAGGGATCAGGTGGGTAACTCCCATGATGCCCCTGGAGAAGGGCATGCTGGGATTGGCAGGATGGGCTGCAGGTTACCAGTCTGTTCACCGGGGCACCGGTCTAGAGTTCAACAGAGCCTGGCTTACGGGTTAAACCACAAATTCCCTTAAAACGCTTGCTGTTTTGGTCAAAACATCTTTCAGAAAATCTCTGGTCAGTGGTGGTATAGAAACTTGGTGCGGGAATGGGGAAGCAGGCTCATCGCTGTGTGGGGATGGGGGACTCTCTCTGAATGCGACGTCCCTCACTCTGGCTTTTCTGAACTAGGAAGGACTTCTGGAGCAACTTAAGGTCAGCTGCCCCTCTGTGGCCTTCAGCTTTCCCAGAGCCATGCCCCAGACATCTGCTCCCCTCTCTGAGGAGTCAGACCACACACAATCTCCTGTCTCTAGCCTGTAGCTAGGGTGGAAATCAATCACACCCCTCTGGCACCAGTCTCCTCAGGAGGGAGACGCTCCACCATTTTGTCTCTATTCAGAATCAATTTATCAAGGTATTGATGTTCTTGGATGGAGGGACGTGAACAAGATAGATGGACTCAGCTGGCTCCAGAGAGGGTGGGGTTTGCTTAAAGCAGCTGCTGGGAAGTGTCATTGGATCCTTCCTCTCTGTCTGGGGAAGGGCTGGATGCTGGCCTGGATGGCTGGCTCTGGTAGACACTTCTGTAGCCCTGAACCTACTCACCCTCTTTCCTATGTTCAACCCATCCCACGCCAGCCACATCTGGCTATGTGTAGCTAATCACAGCTAAGCACACTGTCTCCTGACCACAGGTCTGGACCAATGCTAGGTTCCTGAGTCAAGATGGCAACTAGAGCCTTCCCTGAACTAACTCTCTCCCTGTCCCTGTCCCTGTCCCTGTCCCTCTCCCTCTCCCTCCCCCTCTCCCCATTCCTCCCCTTCCCTCCCCTCCCATCCCCCTCCCTCCACTTCCTCTCCCCCTCCCTCTATTTTCTCTCCCCTTCCCCCTCCCCTCCCCTCCTCCTCCCCTTCCCTCCCCCTCCCTACTCTCCCCCTCCATCCCCTCTCCTCCCCCTCCCTCTACTTCCTCTCTCCCTCCCCACTCCTCCCCTCCCCCTTCCCTACCCCTCCCCCTCCACTCCCCCTCCTTGAGTCCAGGGGAAGGATGATTTTGCTGTTGAGGCCTCAAAATGGTCAGTCTTGACCATCATCATGAGGGGGATTACTGGGAAAATAAGCCCCTGGGCAGTCCTTGAGAGAGTGTATAAATTAGGTTAGTAAGATGGGAACATTAAGATGGAGCCTCACCATCCCAAAGGCTGGGGTCCTGAACTAGATTAAGAAGAATGGAGCTGAGCCCCAGCACGGGACTCTCCCTGCTTTCTGACTGTAGATGCAGTGTAAACAGCCACCTCTGTCTCCTGTCTCCATGCCTTCCCACCTCCATGGACCGTAGTATCCTCACACTGTGAGCTATGCTTTCGGTCAGCTAACTTATCTGTGGGAAGCAGGTGTGGCCAAGTCCCGTGATCCCTGTTTACCAAGAACCTGAGCCTGCTCACTTGTAAGATCCCGTGCTGTCCGCCTGATGAGTCACTAGCCTATCACCATGCATGCATGCACGCTCGTGTTCAGAGCATGCTGAACACTGATTGGATCCAGGAGAGGGGGGATGGATAAGAGACAGAGGACTGATGAAAAACAAAAACAGGATGAGCCAGAGATAAAGAGAAAAGTTGTTGGAGAAACCTTCCTTGGCGTTCCTGTCATTTTTTTTCCCATTTCTGCTGGTCGGGGTGCGGGGTTGCGGCATCTGGTGGCCCGTACGGGGAAGAAAAGAAGAAAAGGCCAAGAAAGAAGCAGAAAAGAAAGCAAAANCAGAAGCCAGGCAGAAGGAACAGGAAGCCAAAGAAAAGCAAAGATAAGTTGAATTAGAAGCTGTTCGGTTGGCTAAGGAGAAAGAAGAGGAAGAAGTTAGAAAAAGAAAAGGCAGAAACTTTGGAACTCGTGCAAGAGCTGGAACAAGAAAAAGGAACTACAGGGGAGTTCCGTGGTACATAAGAATTAATCTAGCACTAGGAAGAGGTTCCCCAGTAGAGGGATGAAGTTAGGCTCCCGGTAGAGGGACAGAATTAGGCTCCCAGTGTAGGGATGGAGTTAGGAAAGTCTAGCCTCCAAAGGGGTCAGAAAACCTCAGATATGAAGTCATGGGATCCGCAGCTTCAAAAGTGAAAGTAAAAACTGCATTAGTGCAGCTTCTCAAACGAAGCAGAGTTAAAATAAAAAAAAAATGAAACTCTAGACAAATTCTTGGAAACAATAATTAAAGAGGCACCCTGGTTTCTAGAAGAGGGCTATGTGAACCCCTGATATTGGGAATGACTAGGTCGAGACTTGCAGGCAGCGGATTCAACTACCCTATTACCGTCGGGCACGCTAGCCTTTTGGAATTTAGTCAAATTTTGCCTGACAGACAAGAGTGGAAAGTATACTGCTGAGATAGAAAAAGGGTTGGAGTGGTTTATGTGGAAGGAGATGCCCCATGAGTTCATCTGTTCCCTTCTTAATCTGCACAAGTGATAGAATTACATGCTGTCCTACAAGTGTTCCTAGAAAGTGAAGAGGCCTTTAATTTGATTTTGGATAGTCAGTATGTGGTCCAAGCAGTTCAACAATTGGAAAATGTAGGGTTAATTAAGGCAATATTCACTGTTTTTGACCTGTTGTCATCCTTACGAAAATGTATATGGGGTAGAAAAAAATTCTTTTTGTATTTAGAGCCCATACTGGACTCCCTGGGCCGTTGACAGAAGTCAATGCTATTGCAGATACGCACACATGTACAGTGTTCGCCTTTTTGTCCGCCTCCCCTTTTCAACTTTCCCAGGAGTTCCACACAAATTTTCATGTTAATGCAGAAACCCTGAGAAGAAAATTTAACATCACACGGGAACAAGCTTGCGAAGTGGTATTGAAATGTGCCCATTGTGTTTCCCTGCTGCCTCAAAAGAGCATAGGGGGGAATTCCCAGAGGACTCAAACCATTAGCAATCTGGCAGATGGACGTTACCCATATTTCTGAATTTGGATCTTTAAAGTATGTCTATGTATCAGTGGATACCTGCTCAGGTGTCATTTTTGCCACTGCTCATGCAGGGGAAAAGGCGCAACACGTTATTGCTCATTGCCTTCATGCCTTTGCTGCGTGGGGTATGCCGAGACAAATTAAAACAGATAATGGACTTGCCTATACATCGCAAAAATTTTTACACTTTTGTCAAGTTTTGGGAATACATTTGGTTCATGGCCTGCCCTACAATCCCCAGGGCCAAGGCATTGTGGAAAGAGCAAATGCAACTTTAAAATATNCTTTAATTAAACAAAAAGGGGGAATGGGAGTACAATTTAAGTCCCCCAAAGATAAATTAAATCTTATTCTTTTTATTCTTAATTTTTTTAAATTTGGATTTTGATGGCCGTTGTGCTGCGGATTGTCATTGCTCTCCACATGTTGCTAAATCTGTGTCTGTCCTATGGAAGGACGTCCTTACTGGACAATGGAAAGGCCCTGATAAGGTTTTGATATGGACACGGGGAGCAGTGTGCATCTTTCCACAGGATCAAGAAAATCCCCTTTGGGTGCCAGAACGCTTGACATGACTGTGGAGAGAGAAATCTACCGATAAGTATGGTGATGGCTCAGGAGAGAGAGTTATGGGGAATAGTGAAGGGCCTTCCCCTACCGGTCCCCCTGAGTGCTGATGCTGGTGTTTATCCCAGATTCTGTGTAATGCCTTGTTTAATGTATCCTTGAAGGGGAGTCTGTGGTTTTCTGTGGAAAATAATTGTAAACTTACTTCTATATGTATGGTACCTCCCTTTTTCTTTTTAGTTAGTAATAGGACTAGTTCTTTTGAATTAGAATGCTCCAATATCACATGCTTTTTGTCTCAATGCTGGAATGCTAATAGACCCCCCCCCCAGAGATGGTGACCAGAATACCAACAGCCATACCCTGGCCTCAGGAGGTGCAGGAGGGTCAGTTGTCAGTGCTCCTAGGAATAGGAGAGACTTTGGAATCACAGCCACCATCATTACAGCAGTGATTGGAGATGCTGTGGTGGATGGTATGTATGTGTCAGAGTGCAGGGCTGTGGCACTTATCAGCACAGAGAGATAAGTGACTAGACAGAAGGTTTCAAGGAGCATATGGGTCCTGATGGCTGGGAGGGCCAAAAGGAGGAGATGGAGAGACAACTCCCTGGCAGCATCTAGCCAGAACCAAATCTTGCTAGACCCAGGTGATTGGGAAAAGCAGAGCATGCAGCAGACTACAGAACCCCTGCTTGTTTAAACAGAGAGATTCTCCCCACATCACACTCATACCAGTGAGAGAACCTGGGCTCAGGTCAGCCTGGTTGTACAATTACAGAAGGCAGAAATAGAAGCTGTGGATAAATCTTTATTGGAATCAGCCCATGGTTCTAGATTGACACCCCGGGGTTAAAGGGAATCTACTACTCATGACTGGCTGGAGCCACAGAGGAGGTGGATTAACCCTAGTGCAGACTGGAGAAGGGAGCTAATCCCAGGCCTTGGCAGGAGGTCTGGGATGGAGAGAAGGGTGGGTACAAGCTGCTGCATTTTGAAATCCAGGACTTTACTCCTGGTGCAGTTCCTCCCCACCCCTGCCTCACAGAACAGCCTGCCCCTCTCTGTTCCTGGATGCTGAAGGCCCTAAATTTGGAATTTACTTTGAAATGCTAATCACGGGAAGCAATGATCTTGATGTTGAGTCTAATTAAGGGCCGGCCTGGTTTAAACTTTGGAGGGCTCCTGCTTGTCTATGGCCGCACGGCGGGAGCCAGGGAGGATGTAAGTTTTATTAAATTGATGAGATGGATCAAACAGGCAAAGTGGCTGGGGAAAGTGGGGGCTGGGATCACGGCGCCGAGATGCTCATTTATAGAGCTCGCGGCGAGGGTCAGAAATTGAGAGCCAGCGACATCCTCTACCCAGGGTCACTGGTTATGGCTAGAGGGTTGTGTCATGGGTCTGGTGACAGGGCCTGGCTTTATTAGAACTGAAGGCGGCACTCGTAGACTGATTAGAGTGGTCAGCCATGACTGACAGGGGCGCGCTCCTCTGCAGAGTCTCTCTGCCAGGCCTGGGCTGTGCCTGGAGGTCACCCAAAATTAGCAACAGCCGGCAGCACACCTGGCATCGCCCGCTCTGAAGGCCATTGCCTTGAGAGGCAGGAAACCAGGGGCTCCAGGCGCTTTCCTGCTGTTCTCTGCTGTACTTGTCTGGTTTCTGGATCCTCATGGACAGGGAGAGTTCTCACCTCCCACATAAAGAGACTGAGCCTTCAGTCGAGCAGCGGTGGGCTTCGGACTCGCACAGCCTGACTCTGGAGTTTGAGGGCAAGGTGTGCTACAGATATTCTTCTGCCCACTCCTACCTGATGCACTACAGCAAACGCTTCTAGACTTTAACCCATGGGATCCGATGGGGACACACCCAAGGTCAGATGGAAGGTGTGGCACTGGAGCCTTAGCCGAGAGCTCACACAGTGAGACGACAACCAAGGGGCAAAGAGAAGGAGAAAGAGGGTTGAGTGAGGGGGAGAGAAGAGACAAGGAGAGAGGCAGACTGGCAGACTGACAGACAGAGAAAGAGAGACAGAGAAAGAGACAAAGAGAGAATCAGAGAGAGACAGACACACACAGAGAGACAGAGACAGAGAAAGACAAAGAGAGACAGAAAGAGAGAATCAGAGATAGATACAGAGAGACAGAAAAAGAGAGAGAATCAGAAAGACAGACAAAGAGAGAACCAGAGGAAGACATACACACATGCAGAGACAGACAGAGAGACAGAAAGAGATAGAGAGACAGAGAAGAGAATCAGAGATAGATACACAGAGAGAGACAGAGAAAGAGAGAACCAGAGAGAGAGAGAGAGAGAGAGAGAGAGAGAGAGAGAGAGAGAGAGAGAGAGAGAGAGAAACTGAGCCTGGTGTGGTCTTTTGAAACCTTAAAGCTCATCCTTACCAACATACTTTTCTCCAACAAGACCACGCCTCCTAATCCTTCCCAAACAGTTCCACCAACTGTGGGGGGGTGGTGAGGCAAACATCCAAGCGGACAATCCTATGGGGGACCATTCCATCTAAATCATCACAACACTGCAGCCATGCACCTACCCCCAACTCCCCCGAGGGACTGCTTGCCAGTATTTTTATTTATAGTGATTCCTCTTTTGATGTCTTGAAGGTTACCTCATCAGCTCTGATATTTGACAGGACCAGTTTCAACAGCTCTGTGATTCTGAGACTCCAGGAGGCTTCGATCTCTTGTATAAAATTACACGGCAAGGGTGGAGCATAGTGGTACATACCTGTAAATCCCAGTGACTCAGGAGGCTGAGCCAAGAGGATCAAAAGTTCAGGGTACCTTTCATCCCTGAAATCTTATACCTACATGTGACTCTAAGCAAACTAAGCAAGTTATATATATATATATATATATATATATATATATATATATATATATATTTAGATACACACACACTCATAAGGAAAAGAAGACATGGTTTCAAGAGAGAGTGAGGTGGGGAACCTGGGAGGAGATAGAAAGGGGGAATAGTTTAATTATGTATATTTTAAATTAATAATAATAATTTTAAAAGTTCAAGGTGAGTCTGGTGTACATAGAAAAACCCTGTCTCAAAACAAACCAACAAACAAAAACTCAAAAATTACCATGGTAGCTCAGTCTAGCCTAGCATGTGCCAAGCATGGGATTGAGATTCGTGGAGGTGAGGTGGAAATTAGAGAGGAGACCAACATTCTTAGAATCAGATTGATTTTTGATCGTAACAGTGAGGGGCACAGGTCTCATCTCAGGAGTGGAGACTGTGTGAACATGGTCTGGAGAACTGGGGCCATTTATAGGCACGTTGCTATAGTTTGCATCTTCAGGTCTGTTCCCCTTCAGCTTCTAGGGGGTAGGTGTGTTGGTCATATTAGAAGTATCGGTTGGAGATTGGCTCTAACTCTGATTCAATTGGAAATCTGGGTGTCCAAATGCTAAAGGTCCTTGTCCCCAGTTGGTTTTTGACCAATCAATAAATATGTGAATGGCATGGGGTGGGACCCTTACAGTTGTGCAGGCTAGGATGCATAGAGGGACGGACAGAATCACCATGACTTGGGGAAGAAGGGTGGGATGCAGGAGCCACAGGCGATAAAGCCAACCAGCCATGTGAGAGTCCTGGTCTGTGGCCACTGGTCACCTCCCCGATTGGGCCTGGGATAGCAAGGGAAGGTTTAGGAGTGCCCGGCCTTTGAGGTAGCTGAGGCATTTTAAAGGTAAGATTTGTGTGTGTGTGTGTGTGTGTGTGTGTGTGTGTGTGTGCGTGTCTTTACAGATCCAAAGATAGTTCCTACGTGGGTGTGATCACAAAGCGGTGTAGCAAAAACTCACTGCTACAAGTATCCTGGGTTCTAACAGCCCATGGATGTTATGAGTCAGGTCTGTGTTCCTGCCAGAGTTTCTCAGGCCATCCTGGACCCCTCTCTAAGCCCTAGCTGCCATGCCTGTGCACATCCTTCTGAGTACACCTCCATGAGTGCCCCCCCCTTATTGTTACCATTTTATAGAGAAAGACAGTGCTGTAGGGAAAGATGACACACCAGTGTCACACAGCTCCTGGGCGCATGACATTCAGAGACCCAGGTCCGTCTCCAAAAACTGTCACTATCTGCTACTTCCTTCCCTTGCTGGAGGATCCCTCCTTCCTGCTAAAATAAGGTCTGCTAGGATGATATCCTAACCCAACATGTAAACCCTAAGTCCCATGCAGGTCCAACTTTGTGCCTCAGGCTTGTGCCAGAGTTAGTAGTCCCTCACAGAGCTGTTTGAACACACTCCAGTCATGAGGGTTTTGAGAGACTGGGGTGTTTTCACGCTGCAGACCCTGATATCCTCTTCCACACCCAGGGTCTGGATGTGAACTGGGCAGCACCTTAGTCATGAGTGTGGTTTCTCATCTTTGAAGGGAGGATCCCAGACTCACCTTCTTCATGGTTCTCATGGCTGATCTATTTGTCCATAGCCTGCTCTCTCTGACCATTCAGTTTGTCAATGAGTTAAATCAGAGTTTTCACTGAAGATTCATTCACCCATCCACCCACCTACCCATCCATCCATCCACCCACCCATCCATCCATTCATCCATCCACCCATCCATGCATCCATCCATCTACCCATCCATGCATCCATCCATCCACCCACCCATCCATCCATTCATCCATCTACCCATCCATCCATCCATTCATCCATTCATCCATCCACTTATCCATCTACCCATCCACGCACCCATCCATCCATCCATCCATCCACCTACCCATCCATCCATCCATTCATCTATCCACCAATCCACCCACCCACCCACCCACCCTTTTCTCAACTGAAACTTCTTCCTCTCTGATGATTCTAGAAGGTTCAAGTTGACACACAGAACCAGCATCCTGCAAGCTGTCTGTTGTTACACTGTCTGTTGTTACACTGTCTGTTGTTACACTGTCTGTTGTTACACTATCAGTCTGTTGTTACACTGTCTGTCTGTTGTTACACTGTCTGTCTGTTGTTACACTGTCTGTTGTTACACTGTTGTTACACTATTAGTCTGTTGTTACACTATCAGTCTGTTGTTACACTGTCTGTCTGTTGTTACACTGTCTGTTGTTACACTGTTGTTACACTATNTCTGTTGTTACACTGTCTGTCTGTTGTTACACTGTCTGTTGTTACACTGTTGTTACACTATCAGTCTGTTGTTACACTGTCTGTTGTTACACTGTTGTTACACTATCAGTCTGTTGTTACACTGTCTGTCTGTTGTTACACTGTCTGTCTGTTGTTACACTGTCTGTTGTTACACTGTCTGTTGTTACACTGTCAACTCGGCAGGCTCTAGGTTCTACTAGGAGGCAAGCTCTAGAGCATGCCAGTGAGGCAGTTACCAAGGTTAGGCTAATTGAGTGGGAAGACCCACCTGAACGCAGGTGTCACTGTCCCATGGACTTCCCAGGCTAGGTAGAAAGGAGACAGTGAACTGGGGACCAGCATTCATCCCTCCCTGTGTCCTTACTGTGCTCACCATGTAACCAGCCCCCTCCTCAACTTTCTGCCACAGTTACACCCCCATTGTGGTGGACTGTAGCCTCAAGCATGAACTCATACATGCCCTTTCTCCCTTTGATGGCTTTTATCTGGGTGTTTTATCCCAGCAAAATGGAAAGCAGTTAACATGTTACCTGTGTACCCAAGCTGCTTGCTTATCTATCATTCGTCTATTACCTATCGTCTACCCGTAGCTGCCTGTGTTTTTTGTCAGCCATCAACAATCTATCACCTCCCTGCTCACTCATCTGTCCTCCCCCTGCATCCCCACCCCTTCCTGTCCCTCCTCCTGCCTTCCTTTCCCCTCCCATACTAATGAGAATCCCTGAGTGCCTGCTCCCTAAAAACTTCTCCCAACCTACTACACCCCCAAGGAATTAGCTTCACTTTCCAAGTCAAAACACTGTGGGGAGATATCTGCTTTTATCAAGGCTCTGGGAAAATGATTCTGCAGATGAGAGACATTTGGGTAGGTAAGCATTGGCTTTCCACATCAACCCACCAAAAACATCAGCATGAACAGACACCGGCCTTCCCTCATGGTAGATATTAATGCAACTGTGTGCCCAGCGCTTAACCTTCCTAGATGTCAAGTCACTCAGATAGGACTTAGAGCATAAGGGGTGTGTGACTTCTATGAAAACACAGCATCTTCTTATAAAGGGACTTGACCTCCAATACATAGCAGGCCGAAGTCTAGTCGCCATGGAGTCTGAGAACTGACCTCACTGGGTTTGCAATCTCAGGTTCTGCGACATATTTGCTTTCATAGCCAAATTAAAACCTGGCCCTAAATGCATGTGGCAGACTTAGGGGCCAAAATACAGAAGACCATGGGTATACATGAGTGGAGAGAACGTGGAAGATGTTCCTGCCCCTTACATCAGTGTGGAATCCTTACCGTCTACCCGTCTGTAAACCTCTCCTTCCGTACAAAGGAGCAGATATCCATCCCCAGGTAGTGATGATTTATATTTTCTCTGAGGCATCCGGTCCATTGGTCTGTAGAAGCCACATAAGACCCAGGAGGGTAAAGCCTGTGGTGTCAATTGTGTCAGGAGTAGCAACAGCAGTAGCACTTGTCGGCCTGAGAGCACAGGCTAGCCCAAGCTCCCGCCAATCTTCTGGAGACCCTTTTGATGGAGTGAATTCACAATCTCTCTATGTCTCTTTCTATTTCTCTTTCTGTGTATCTCTCTGTGTCTCGCTGTCTCTGTATGTCTCTGTTTCTCTGTGTGTGTCTCTGCGTCTCTCTTTCTCTCACTGTCTCTGTCTCCCTCCCTTTCTCCCTCCTTCTACCTCTCTCCTCCTCTTCCTCCTTTTCCTCCTCTTCCTCTCTGTATTTCTGTCTCTCTGTTTCTCTCTGTCACTCTCTGTCTCTGTCTTCCTCCCTCCCTTTCTCTCTCCTCCCCCTCCTCCTCTCTCCATCACTCCCTCCTCCCTTCACTCTACCCCTGTCATCTTGCTATGTGGCCTCAGATTTGCTATCCCCCTGCCTCTGTCTCCAGCATCCTGGAACTATAAGCAGGCACCACCACTCTCAGCTTCCAGTATCTGCTTTGATTCAGGCATCACCAATCCCTCCTCACAGTCCTGAAGGCTTGCAGAGACAGCACTGAGCCAGGTCCCACATGGGCTCATTCTTCTCATTTTCAATAGCTGAATCTTCAGATGTGAAGTGGGTCCCCCGTGTCCTGGTTACCGTTCCAGTTCACTGCATTTCAGGTGGCAATTTCTGTCATTTGTGTGAGTCTGCAGAGATAAAACACTCAGACATCAATCGCATAAGGGAGCTTATTACCTACAGACAGGCAGCAAGATGCAGCTGAAGCCTAGGGTCAATGGCGGGCGTGCTCCCAGTTTCAAGAACGCTGTCTCAGATGTGCGCAATCATGCTCATGCGTGCCTCGGCACGCAGCGGCTCTGGGGGTTATACTCCATGTGCAATGTGACTTTCTGGGCTCAGGTGCTGCCCAGTGTCATCCCATTCAAAGAGGGACTGCACAGAGCCCAAACTGTCCCAACCACTCCCTCTCGGTCGCAGGATAGCTCCTCCCAGAACATTCTACAGGAGCTGTCACAAACCACACAAATAAATGTAAAAGAGCTGTCACTACTCAATGCTAATAGTACAATACAAGGAAGGCTGCCTTACAAACATAGTCTGTATTTCCTAGGGTATTTTCCCCCCACATTTTTGGTCCCCTCAAAAGATGATAACATTGGGATCATTCATTCATTCAAGCAATCCATCCATCACTATCCATCCATCTGTCCAACCATCTATCTATTCATCCATCCATCCATCTGTCCATCCATCCATTCATCCATACATCTGTCCATCCATCTAAATATCCATCTATCCATCCATCCATCCATCATCCATCCAACCATCCATCCATCTCTACACAAGCTCTCACTGATTCACCCAACTAGCGCTCACCTCTAAATCCACTCAAACATTTACAGAGCCCCATGCACCAAGGATTGTATGACACAGCTATGGTTGCTCTTTAAGAAATTCAAGGTGTGGTGGGAAAGACAATAACGAGCTGGTTGTCACTGAGCAGCCACACCCACAAATTGCAGTGGGTCTTAAGTTGCTACTGCCCCAGGCAGGGAAGCTAGGCTGCATTCTAGGCCCTTTGGTTCCACAGCTAGAAGACAGTCAACCTACAGTGCACTCAACAGTGGGCAGAGGGACTCCTATGCCAGCCCACTCACTCCAGTGTGGCTTTAGACAGCAGAAGCCCGAGGCTCACCACCATCAGGGGACTGGTGAGACAGGGCTACAACATTCATCAAGAGCTTACATCTCACACAGACAAGGGAAGATGACTGAGTCACTGCTCATTCACAGAAAGAGCTGTAATGTCTGTATCTTCTCATTCATTCTCAAGAGAAAAATCCACATGTACGCAGTCTTCATGGTCAGAGCCAGCTGATGCTCCTTCAACTTCCCTAAGGGTTTCCTCCACATTTCCTTTACACACAGCAGAAAACTCCAGGGCACTTGGCCCCTCAGCCAGGGAGTGGAGAGGAGGAGACTGAGAGACTTGGCCTGTTGAGGACTATTACCACCTAAAAGAACTGTGAGATTGCCTCGCATGGCACTTAATCGCCACGGTCAATCCAACTGGATTAGGGATTATGGAGAATAGGCACCCCTGCCTTGAATACGGAAGGCACCTACGCAGAGGCTGCCATACCACGCTGAATAAGAAGGGGAAGGTGAACTGAGCAACAGCCCACCCCCACCCCGCTTCCTGCCTGTGGGTGCAGCTGTCTCACTCTCCTGTCCCCACGACTCCCCACCGTGATGGACAGAACCCCTTCTAACTGTGAGCCAAGGAACCCTCAGAAAGGTAGCTCACACCACTACCCACAGCAGCATCCTGTTCACTCCCTCACACGCTAATGGATGCCCGACTTTGCCTGTCTCTCTCCCTCATTTTCTAGAGCACTCAGAGGCTCCAACCTTCCTGATGCTGCAACCCTTTAACACAGCTCCTCCCGTTATGGTGATGCCCTACCATAAATTACTCCGTTGCTACTTTACAACTGTAACATTGCTACTGTTACAAATTGTAACATAAATATCTGATTTGAGACCACAAAGGGGCTCTGACCCACAGGTTGAGAACCACTCTCCTAAATTAACTACTTGGCACCAATTTGCCTCAGGGTCTTGCGTTAAAAAAAAAAAACAACTCAGACCATGATGATACCATTTATACACTGATTGAAAACGCAACTACCCGAGGTCTCAGGGCCTGGTGAATGGCAGCAGACATGGTGAGGGGGCTTCTGTTTCAGAGCCTTTGGTGTTTTAAACCATGTACTTTGGCAGTTGTTGCTTATTGAAAAATAATCTCATGATAGGATCAACTACTGATCGAAGATACAACTGGGGAGCCGGATGCTGTAGCCCTGGCTGGCATTCCTGCAGGAGAATGGTTAAGGAAAACAATTCAGAACTCTCAGGCCAGTTTGGGCTGTGTAGCAAGACCCTTTACACATAGCCCTGGCCATCCTAGAACTTCATCTGTAGACCAGGCTAGCCTCAGACTCAGATCAACCTGCCTCAGTCTCAGATGGCTCTGTGCGTAGGTAAAGCCCTGCAGAGCAAGCCTGGCAATGGGTTTTCCATCTGAGTTCAGATCCCCAACACTTAGGTAAAGGCTCAGTAGCTCTCACTTCTGCAATCCCAGCATGCCTGAAGGGAGAGGAAAGGTGGAGACAGGAGAATTCCCAGGCTTAGAGAGACTCTGCCTCAAACAAACTGAAGGTGAGGACCACACCCAAGGTTATGCTCCGACCTGCACACATGTGGGGTGGTGCATGCACGCATGTCTACACTTACACACACAGACCACATGTGCACATACACAATGAAAAACCCCAGACCCAACACACACAGTGAACCAGCGATGTGGATTCTCCCTAGCATTCCTCCCTGGCACCGTGGAGCTGATGATGCAGATGAGCTGAGAACACAGCCCACTGGCGTACTGCTTTTGACTGCATCCTGGGGTCCAGCTCCGTTGGTCTTGCCCAAGTCTATGCTTCTGGGAAAACTTTCATACCAGATGCCCCTCCCAGAGACCTTCCAGATGGCTTCCTTTTGTACAGCTGCTGCCTCCGAGATGAGAGAACAGACCGCTCTTTGGAACAGTTTGTCTGATCTGCAATACCCTCAGGTCTCTGAGGGATGGTCAGGTAGAGGCTCTTGGAGCCTTTGAAGACAGGAAGCAATCAACCGGTGAGGTGAAGTCAGATGGTGTGTCCACAGTTGGGATCCAGACTGTACCGGGTAGCTGAGAGTGTGCAGTGGTGGGGGAGGGGAGAAGGTGAGGGGGAGGGCGTGGGTGGTGCTTTTGCTTAGAATTTCATGATTTTTACTTCTGCCATGACTGCCACCCTCAGCTACTCGGTAAAAGATCCAAACTTTAACAGTGGAGCCAAACTTGTCATATAAATACATTCCCAGCTCTTGTCTCTGTCATTTTTTTTTTAAAAAAATACAATTATTTATTTTACATAATAATTCATATCTTTGTTCTCTGGTGTCTCCTAGACCCCAAAGCAGGAAAAAAGAGCCTTAATACAGTTTTGAATATTGCTTCCTTCATGCTGGGAGGCAGCAATATTAGGAATGGGAGAAAGATGGCGGTCTGGGACATTTTAATGAGTCGTTGCCTGATATTTCTTTTCTCGTGACACATATATGATTACCGAACGTCGTCTGCTCGCTAATTAACTTTGTTTATTTCCTAATTAGGTTTAGGATCGGCTGTCTTGTGGTTATAGAAATAATTGTTTGATTAATGTGTAGGGATTTACGTTTTCATTAAGCTTCTGCAAAACTTCTATCTCAATTAGCCAAAACGCCCTGCACGGAGCTGGGGCACAGCAATCGCAATTGTCACCCACGACGTGATAAATCTTATATCGATCGGTGATAACAGGGTGCGGATAGTAAGTACTCATTAGCGGGTGTTAAGTCATGTGACAACTGGCTTTTCTGGTTGTCTTCATGAAAAGCAGCATTCTAGAGAGGAACACCTGGAGAGAGCCAGGTCCCTGGTCTAGCCTGGGCTCCCTGGTCTAGCCTGGGCTCCCCTTGATCAGTATCCTCTTTAGGGCTTTGAGAAGAGTTTCAGAAGTCAAAGGAGTAGTGGGAACTGACATTGGCTGTGAGTGAGTGCCTCCTTGGTTATCATTACAGAGAGGGGAAGAGAGAGAGACATAGACAGACAGACAGGCAGACAGAGAGGTTCATTCATGGACTGACAGACTGACAGACATTCCTGGACTGAAGACACTCCTGGCCTTGACGATCGGGCCACAAAGGCAGCATCTGAAAGCCTTTCTGTCTCTCTAGAGATGATGGCGTCCCCAGTATGCCACAAGAAAACCCTTAAATGACAGAGGTAAGAACTAAGAGACCAAAGCACCCAAGACTTCGTCTTGTTACTCCATGTATCCCTCAGCACAAACACCACCTGTTGCTATGAAGGAACCACACTAAGGAAATGGAGGACATAGCTGTGGCATGTGCTACACCTTGGGCCAAGAGAAGGAAGAAGACAAAGCCAAACGCCAGGAGCAGAGACAGGGTGTCCTCTATTGTGAATCTGAGTCCAACTAAAAGAAGTCTTTGAAAGTAACACATAATCCTCGACATGGTGACACACGCCTCTAATCCCAGCACTCTGGAGACAGAGGCAGGCAGATCTCTCTGAGTTGGAGGCCAGCCTGGTCACCTTGACCTGTTGGCCCCACTGTCCACTCTACTTCATCTTCAATGGCCACAAAGTCCCCAGCAGCTCCTCCCTGGAGCCTTTCAAAGCCATCCTTGTCTGGGTACATTCCTTCTTTTTTCTTGGCTCCCTGTTTCCAGCCTCCTATCTCCTGTTAGCTCTTAAAGCCTTTCTCCCTGGGTGGTATGGGGTGTTAGCTCTAGTAGTGTTGCTTTATTGCTTTGGTGCCTGTCCCCCTTTCAGAATATAAGCCCCAGGAGCATAGGGACTTTTGTTGTTTGTGGTGGTTTCTCCCAGAGCCTGCTGTGAGTTACGCTTCCATCTCCTATTGACACTCTGGACTGAGCCCCGCCCTTCACAGTTCAGAAGACACAATGTGTGGATGTCCTTGAGTGTGGTTCTTGAGAAGGCATATTAAAGCATGGGTCATCATCAGAATGGTGACCAAGTTTTTGCTGAGCACGTTGTAAATAGATGTGTGACCCTGAGCCGGCTTTCCTGTCCGTGGGTCCCACACCCCTGTCTCGCTCAGTAGAGCTTCCTGGGCTGCTGCTTACAGCCCAGATTGCTGGCTTTGTCACCCACTGCCTGGCAGGCCTGGGGCAAGGCACTGCAGCAGTCTAAGCCTCAGTTCCACCATCTGTAAAATGGGGCCAGTAATGATTCTCCAGCTCACTCGTGTATTGTAAGGATGGAATAAGGATGGACAGAGCAGAGTGCAGTGCTCAGCACATGTGATGTTCCATAAAAAAAAAATGCCTGCTGCCATCTACCTACCTACCCATCCATCCATCCATCCATCCATCCATCCATCTATCCATCTATCCATTTATCCACCCATCCCTCCATCCACCCACTCACCCACCCATCCATCCACCCATCTACCCATCCATCCATCNATCCATCCATCTATCCATCTATCCATTTATCCACCCATCCCTCCATCCACCCACTCACCCACCCATCCATCCACCCATCTACCCATCCATCCATCCATTATTCATCCATCCATCCATCCATCCATTATCCATCATCCACCCATCCACCTACCCATCCATCCATCCATTATCCATCATCCACCCATCCACCTACCCATCCATCCATCCATTATCCATCCATCCATTATCCATCCATCCATCCATTATCCATCCATCCATCCATTATCCATCCATCCATCCATCCATTATCCATCCATCCATCCATTATGCATCCATCCATCCATGGAGTGCAGCAGCAAGAGACACTGCTCTCTTATTCAGAGTGGAGAGGCCTCGGTCAACCCTCTTGACCGTCCCTCTGCTACCTGAGACACTGTTTCTTTCCTTTTCCCTTCAAAAGCATCCAACCCTAGGCGAGAATTGTAGGATAGAGGGGTGTTCTCTCCACAGGAATGCACTTGTGGAGGGACAGGTTCCCCATCTGGTTGGGATCACCCACCTGCCTGCCACCCACAGCGTGAAGGCCTCACAAGTTAAGGAACTCTAGAGGTGGCAGCCACTCAAGACTGCAGGATGCTGAGTACCAAGAGAGCCGCTCCAGACATCACACAGACAGCAGGTGCTAAGAGGCAGGAGAGCCGCTTCAGACACTGAAATTAACAGGCTTCTTGGGTTGGAGGTTTAATTAAAAAATCTTAGAGAATTATTTCCTTCATTCCAACACTTTTCAGTAATCACGTTCCTCTGTGCTGGTTGAGATTCTGCCTTCAGCTCTCTCTAGGGATGGGTTCAGTAGCTGGAACACCCAGGACCAGTGGTGGGCGTTCCCTTGGGCCCTACACCACTCAGACTCAGCACCTCTGTGGGTCTGTGTAGCCTGGAATCTATTAGAGTCTATTAGGTATCAGCTGTTGCCTCCTCAATTAGCCTGGAGCTCTAGGGGCCCCAGTCCACACCACAACTGACCCCTGGGAGCATTGCTGATCACAATGAGTCTAAGAATATCCTTTCCTCTTCCAATTGATCCCATACATGAACTAGACCTGGATCCTGAAGTGAGAATTCCAGACAGCCTATATTCCTGGTCCACATGCTGTGTCCTGAACACAGCCATGCTCTCCATAGCCATGCCACTCCACAGCCTGTCAGAAAAACCTTTCGTCGGCAAGCTCATGTCTTGTGGCTGCAAGGTCTCTCTTGCTCACTTAAGCAACTCTGTGGTGGCCCGGATGTCCTAAAGAGTTAATAACTGACCCTCAGGAGAAGGCCTAGGCAAGTCCCAGCAGGAGTTGGGGTGTCCCTGGCTGCTCTGTAGAGGTTGCCTGGTGGTGATGTCTCACGCTGTCCCTGGGTGATGGAGTTCTTGTCCTGACGGTGACTCACCAGGTGACATCACAGAGGATACTTTTCCCACAGATTTCCTTATTCCTCCATCTCTGCCTCCCAGATTTAAAAAAAAAAAAAAAAAAAAAAAAACCTGATAATAATAGGGTCTATGGCTGGGGACTGAATTGGGGGATCTCCTTTTTATGATTTATAACTGCCAGACAGCTCTTCAGCTCCATTTCCTTCTTATTTGTCTTTCCTCAGCACAGGCCACAAGCTGCTATGCTTTGCCCCAAATCTCAACACGCCTACCAGCCTCCCAGCCTCCCTTGGACTCCATCTCGAAACGTTGGTGGTGCCTGTGTTCCCCCCTGAACCCCAAGGCAGCTAACTTCTCTGACTTCACTCAGGGTCCTTCACTCCCCCCCTCCCCACATTTCCCATGATGCTTTCTCGAGCCCAGAATCCTCAGCATCCCCCCTGGTGAGCCTCAGTGGCCACCCCATGGTTTACCTTGATGGTCAGTTAGATGGGATTGAGAGGCACCTGGAAAGACGATGAAGCCACGTCTGAGTGTGTCTGAGGGCATTTCCAGCCTATGGAGAAGAACCAACCTGAACATGGCCCACCATCTGCCCACAGGCCAGGGGACCGGGTCAGGGGTAGGAAGGGGAGGATGTGTGCCCACATCTCCCCAGCCTTTCTTGATGTTTATGATGCTGTTATCGTTAGAAGCTGCCATGTCTTTAGCCTCAGGCTGGTGCTGAGCCGTTGGTCTGTCTTGCTCTGATGTCTTCTGGTGTCTCTGACTGTCCAGTGTGCAGGTGGCCAGTGTAAGACTCTTCCGTCTCCAGAGAGGACCGCTGCTCAAATATATTATCCCACATCCAAAACTGGGGTCTGCTGTCCCAAAGAACACCAGCAAGTATTGACGGCTTCTGTGGTTTGCCTTCCACCCACACAGAATGAGGTCATTGACTTTAGCATCTCTCGCTGCCTTAACAGAGAACGACAGCTTGGACAACAAGAAAGCATTTCCCGAAGCTCTGGAGTCCTGGTCCCATGGTGAGGGTGGCGGCAGGTTTGGGATTTTTGTTTGTTTTGTTTTGTTTTGTTTTGTTTTCCCGAGTCTCTTTCCTCAACCTTGCAGATGGCATCTGGGATGGTTGACGTCAGTTGTCAACTTGGCAGGGTCAGGAATCCTCTCGAAAGCGAGTCTTGAAGATAGATCGTCCAGATCATGCCGACCTGTGGGGGAATTGTCTTAATTGGGTTAGTTACGTGAGGTGGTGTTTCAGCATCTGGGCGCCGGACGGAGGAGACAGTGAGCTCAGCCCGGATGTACAGACAGACGTGCGTGCCTTGTTCTGGGTCCTGACTGTGGACGCCATGATGAACTTCAACCTGAGCTGGAACAGAAATAAACCCTAAGCTGTTCTTGTCATGTGTGTGTCAGTCAAGTCATGTGTGTTACCAGTCACATGTGTTGTCAGTCACATGTATTGTCAGTCACGTGGGTTGTCAGCCATGTATGTTGTCAGTTATGTGTGTTGTCAGTCACATGTGTTGTCAGTCAAGTGTGTTATCACACATGTTGTCAGTCATGTGTGATGTCAGTCATGTGTGTTGTCAGTCAAGTGTGTTATCACACATATGTTGTTAGTCATGTGTGTTGTTGGTCATGTGTGTTGTTGGTCATATATGTTGTCAGTCACATATGTTGTCAGTTGGGCAATGAAAGAAACAAAGGCAGTGTTGTCACAGCGGTCACTCCCTGGTCCATGCAGTGTCCTAGTTACCTCTTTTTATGAGGACTTGGGTGTGTCTGGCTTTAGACAACCCATGTGACCTCATCTTACCTTGGTGGTGTTTCAAAAAGTCGTCCTTCCCAGTGCAGCCACAGTCTCTGGCATTGAGGTAGACCTAATACAGGTAACTGGCGCAGAGGGTAAACACACATCCCTCATCGCCACAACCTTCCCGTTTCCACAGTCACCTTCCTCAATCTCACTCTAGACTCCATCAGTGAGGGAGAAGAGTGCACACCCTGTGCCCACTCCTGCTGCCAAGAACACTGCCTGGCACACAGTGTGCGCCCAGAGTATTCACGAAGTCCACTCTTCCCCTCGCCACCCTTAAATCAACCAGGGACAGGGACAAGGACCCAAGAGATCAGCTTGAAGCCAACCAGAGGCTGAGATTCGGGCAGAATGGTGGCATAGGACACCCCTACCACCCTTGCTTTCTTCTCCTTTGGGGCATCAGCCCACGGGGGTAACCGTTTTAGTCATCCCTCACCCAGCTGGAGCAACGCGGACACCCAACAGCAGGCCAGGCACACACTTTCTCACCAGCAAAGGAGGGTTCCTCGTGTGGAGGGAGGATCACCTGCCTTAAACGTCTGAGGGGTGTGAAGCAGTCTCATTGAGCCATGTGCAGCTTTGACAAACCAAGCAATAGTTCTTAATCACTCGTTGTGAGAGTCTCATTTTTCCCTCATTGATCTTCTTGCCAGCTGCCACTGCCCTAATTACAAGTCTCTGACTCCCCCAGCCTCTCTGTCAGATAGATAACAATGAGCTGTGAACGAGCCAGCAAGACCTGGGGGCACCTCTTGGTGTCATGTCAGCGGAGCAGGAGGTACCGACCAGCCAGGACTGGATCATCAGGCTTTGGTGTGCAGTTAGCAGTCTCCCTGCGACAGCCAGACCCCACCCCCTCGCTACCCAGAGCATGAGATATAGCTAATGTGATCAAAGAGTTGGATTTTTATTATTTTCATTTTAATTAATGGAAATTGAAATAGCTACAGGGTCCTCTCTTGGGTGGTGCAACTTAGAATCATCTCTCTGAACCTGTGTTTCCCCTCCCCTTTAAGAAGGAGATGATGTTGTAGTGAGATTACAACTTTGTGTGTGCTGTGCGCTCTGTGTGTGTGTGTGTGTGTGTGTGTGTGTGTTTCTATGTGGGGGTAGAGTGTGCATGTGCATTCGTGCTGTGTCTATGTTTATGTGTACATGTGTGGGGGGATTATAGATGTATATTTGTGTGCATGTGTGTATGAATGTGCGTGAGTATGTGTAGTTTTGTGTGCATGCGTGTGCACTGTTGTAGAGATATTTAATCCCAGTCTGGGGTTTCCACCCCACCTTTGACCATTTAGTTCCCAGATAAAAGACGCACATGGCTTTTTTATTTATAATAAAGCCTTGAGCAGTACCAAAGCGGGGCCGATATCTACTCTCTATCCTATTAGAACCCGCTTTCCTATTGATAATTCTGAGTTATAACTTGCAATGCTTCATCTGGGTTGTTCTTCTCAATTCCAATTGGCCAGCCCTCAGGACCATGTTTACTTGACTCCTAACCCATGCTGTCTTTCTCCTCTCTTCACCTTTGCCTCCCCCTTTGCCCCTCCTCTCACCCCCTCACTGTGGCTCTCCACCAACCCCAAGCCCGGGAACCCTAAACTCTGCCTATGTCTCTTCTGCCCGGCTATTGTCTGCCAGCATGTTTATTCGCCAGTCAGAGATAACTCGGGGCCAGGTCACATAGTGTCATGTCACTTGGGTTCACGTGTGGACTCTCTGGGGCAACCAGGTCTTGGGGACCCTCACTTAGCATTATAATACATAGCAGCAGATCAAAGCTCAACGGTGCACAGGTGTATATGTATACATGAACATAGGCGTGGATGCACGGGTGGTCATACACACGTGCATGAAGTCAACATCTGGTGTCTCCTTTAGTCCTTCTCTGCCTTTCTTTTGACACAGGATCTCCCACTGAGCCTAGGGCACAATGATTCTTCTAGACCTTATTGGCCAGGGAGATTTGGAGGCCCTCTTGTCCCTGCCTCCCTGGCAGCAGGATTGCAGACATATGCTGCCGTGTCCTGCCTTTATGGGGGTACCTGGATCTGAGTCTAGTTCTCCACTTATGGAGACATTTCTTGTCCCATCCAACAGCTTCCCAGCCACACCCACCAGTGTAACGCACAGCTCCCAGTTACCCACTGGTCCCCAGTCACCTACTGCTGTAACACGTGGCTCCCAGTCAGAAGCAATCTGGGTCACATCCCCTCCAAGGGACACAGACTGAGGAACTTTGCTGATGCAGTCATTGTCCCTGTGATGTCCCCAGTGAGTCAGAAAGAGAGAAGGACAGCGGGATTCCAAGGATGGGGACTTTTCCCTTAAACAATTAAGGTAGAAATTGTAAGAGCATTTCCTACGTCTTTGCAAGAAAGAGCTCACATTATCGCACATAACAGCTGCCTGCCAGCAGGGGTTTTTGCTCTTGCTGTGGGTCAGGTAAGACCATGTTCTGGGGGAGGGGACAGGTAGCTGGCTCTGTCATTCTTAGTTTGGAGGGCTGTACTGAGGGCTTGATGGTATGATGTGTGTACACAGTGATCATGCACCAATCTGCTACCGGTGTGGAAGAAATGACCCATTACCCAGCATCTGAGGGTAGGGTCATAATGGCTGTTACCTGGGCATTGCTGGGTCCACCGGTGACCAGCTGATCTGGGGTGGCCCTGGCTGGATCCTCCTGTTTCTGCTCCCCAACCCATACTTTCCTTCCTTCCAGTTGGTTAGGGACAGGGTCCTAAAATGGTGAGGGAGCCTAAGGCCATTGGATCCAGGATGCGCAGCATCTTGCTGAGGCCCATTGTTAAAATGTTGGGTGATTACTGCAAGATGGTGGAGCCATCTTAAAAGATGTGGCATAGGGGCTGAAGAGATGGCTCAGCAGTTGAATGCATACAACTCTTGTAGAGGACCCGGGTTTGGTTCTCAGTACACATATCAGGTAGCTCACACCTCCTGTAATTCCAGCTCCAGGGCTTCTCTGACCTTCAAGTGTTCCTACACACACATACAAAGACACACGTGTACATGTAATTATTTTGAGACAGAGAGAGAGAGAGAGAGAGAGAAGAGGAGAGGAGAGAGAGAGAGAGAGAATCTAGTGGAAGGAAGCTAAGACACTGGTCGAACACTCAAAGGAGATGTTGGGACCTGCTTTCTTCTGGTCTCTCTCCCCTTTACTTCCTGGTTGCCACGAGGGGAGCGACTTCTTCCCCCGCATGCTCCACCCTCACAGCACTGCTTTCTCAACCCCTTCACCATGGCAACGTGGCCATCTGACTTCAGACTGAAGTCTCCCAGGCCACGTTCGAAAACACATTTTCCTTCCTTATAAATCAATCTACCTCAGGTGTTTTATTACAGTACTAGAAAGCAGACTGACACGGAAAGAAACTGGCACCAGCCACACGTGTGGCAACTTCCTGATCAGACGTCATGATGTCAGGATTCGGGGACAGGAAGACAGACCCTACCTCTTCAAAGAAACAGATGAAAGAGTCCACTTAGCAACATGGTCCACTGGGGGAGGGATGGCTGCGGTGCTCTCTGCCAACAGTCTGTAGCTCAATGTCATTTACACAATAAATAATGCCTGGCCTGTTCTCAATCCATGAAGACGGATGCAAGTTTATATTGTTCCTTTGTTCGTGCAAAAACTCATTCAGTACTTGCTGTGTCGGCCTTGACAGCAAAGGTAGCAGGCAGCCCTTAGAGCGTCAGGCATTGAATTCCACAACAAAACAGCACAATACTTTATGTCAGGATAAGGGAATTCGCAAGCCTCAGCCTGAGAGCTTGATTGGCCCTACTCAGCACTGGACAGACGCCTGGCGTTCTCTCTCTCTCTCTCTCTCTCTCTCTCTCTCTCTCTCTCTCTCTAACTTACTTTATTAGATATTTTCTTCATTTACATTTCCAATGCTATCCTGAATGTCCGCTATACCCCCCCCCTGCTCCCCTGCCCACCCACTCCCCCTTCTTGGCCCTGGTGTTCCCCTGTATGGGGCATATAAAATTTGCAGGACCAAGAGGCAGCTCTTCCCAACGATGGCTGACTAGGCCATCTTCGGCTATATATGCAGCTAGAGACATGAGCTCTGGGGGTACTGATTAGTTCATATTGTTGTTTCACCTATAGGGTTGCACACCCCCTCAGCTCCTTGGGTAATTTCTCTAGCTCCTCCATTGGGGTCTCTGTGTTCTATCCTATAGATGACTGTGGGCATCCACTTCTATATTTGCCAGGCATTGGCATAGCCTCACAGAGATAGCTATATCCGTGTCCTTTCAGCAAGATCTTGCTGGCATATGCAATAGTGTCTGCATTTGGTGGCTGATTATGGGATGGACCCCCGGGAGGGGCAGTCTCTGGATGGTCCATCCTTTCGTCTTAGCTCCAAACATTGCAAGCTTGTGCAACCACTCTGGAAATCAGTCTGGCGGTTCCTCAGAAAACTGGACATAGTACTACCAGAAGATCCAGCAATACCTCTTCTAGGTATATACCCAGAAGATCTTCCAACTGGTAATAAGGACACATGCTCCACTATGTTCATAGCTGCCCTATTTATAATAGCCAGAAGCTGGAAAGAACCCAGATGTTCCTCAACAGAGGAATGGATACAGAAAATGTGGTACATTTACACAGTGGAGTACTACTCAGCTATTAAAAACAATGAATTTATGAAATTCTTAGGCAAATGGATGTATCTGGAGGATATCATCCTGAGTGAGGTAACCCAATCACAAAAGAACTCACTTGATATACACTCACTGATAAGTGGATATTAGCCCAGAAACCTAGAATATCCAAGATACAATCTCCAAAACACAAGAAAATCAAGAAGAAGGAAGACCAACACGTGGATGCTTCATTCCTCCCTAAAATAGGGAACAAAATACCCATGCAAGAAGCGGCAGAGACAAAGTTTGGAGCCTGGCGCTCTCTTGTTAGTTCCTGCAGACCTTGTTAGCCATGACCCCTGCTTTTTAAGTTAAGGCGTGGCTGCTTCCCTGTGCCTGGGAGAATCAGCAGCGAGGAGGTTTGTCTCTTGCTTGCCATCTTTCCTGCTGGAGAGTTCATTCCTGCTGGGGCTGAACCTGGGCACATCTAGAGTGAGCCGATGGCAGCTCAAGTGGAGAAAGAGGCTGTACACAGAGCTTCTACCCAGCAGCAGCAGCAAACTGCCTGTCGGAGGAGGGGTCGACACGGGAGGAATGTGAATAGCTGCCAAAGCCCAGGGGTCAGATCTGATGGCATGAGGTGCGTCTGCTGCCCACCAATAATCCATCTCTGTGTTTCCTCCAGGAGGGCCCTCTCTCCCTCTAGCTACCTCATAGACACCATATGGTGTTCAGCCTGTAGGGGGCATGCTCTCTGGAGTTTCCAAATGAAAGGATCGTGGAAACAGGAAAAAGCAGAAGTGCCCACGATAGGGAAAGATGAGCGTCTGGATCTTGTCGACTCCTGCCCGTCTCTCCCCTGCATTGCGTTGCTTTGGGCTTAAAAAGTGGGGTTATTGATCAGTTACTTCCGAGAGGAATCTGCCTGAGGGCTGGTGGGCGTGGCTCAGCTAGGAAGCCCTGGATGAGCAGCATGCTGATCCCCATTTATCGCGTTTTCCATGTGAGAGACTGAAACTCGGAGAGAAGACATAGGTTGGAGCGTTGGTTCTCTGTGCTCCGTTTAATCCGCTGCCCAGGCCTGGGGAACTACATGTGAGACCCAAGTTGATTACAGTACCACGGCCTAGAGACTCCAATTTATAAGAAGTCTCCTGCCAAGTAGCCTTTCCGGGGTGGTTGACACTGTGCCGGAAGCTCCCACCAAGAGTGTTAAGAGACAGACTCCAGGACCCACCTAGCACCCCGAAGCAACTGCTCCAGGGCCACGGTGGCACAAGTGTCCCAGGAGGTTGGGGTTCAGGTTCTCAGGTCAGACACACGCTTTGCTGCGCACAAGGAACCCCGAGGTCTTGCTGCTCAGTCCTCACAAAGAGCATCCTGGAAAATGCTGCTTCCATGCCTGTTACCCTCAGCTGTCCCCGCCTACCTGGGGCGTCAGTGTGCATGCGTGCTGCCCTCTGCATTGCCCCGGATCAGGGTGGACCCGTGGAGCTTCCCTCCCTTACCACTCCCCCCCCCCAAGTGAGAGCCATTGGCGCATTTTCATTTCCAGAAACAGAAAATCTCGTTCACAATAAACATCCTTCTGAGACAGTTGATCAGCAGCTCAAGGTCTTTGAAGGTCCACAGGACAGTGGCTCAGAGGTCAGAGCTCCAGGCACCCCTGCTCAGGGCGGGGTAGGCCCCTGGGATTTCTCAGAACTGCTGTGGTCAGCTGCGTGCCCCCAGTCTGCCTGGGACGGTGACCTTGCGAAGGTCTGTTCATTCTTAGAGTCTCAGTTTCCCCTTCTGCGAAATAGAAACAATAGCAGCACCGACGACCTACAACCAGCACACAGGAACAGAAGACAAAGTTAATGTCCGCTGCTGCTGAGCTGTCCCCGGATCATCGCACTGAGCGTGACAACGTGGAGGTCTGTGAGGACAGCAGCCACGACAGGATTTGACGGTGAGATGAGGCTGGAGCTGAAAAGAGCCTGCTGGTGACGTCACCAATGTCCCATCGTCCTAAGAGACTTTCTGTAGTGCTGCCACACACACACCTGCAAATGCCTGTGCTACCCAGCAGTAACTGACGGCGCCCAAGGTGCGTAACAGTAATATAGGATGAGTCAGGCCGCATGTCAAAACAGTTTATAAACCGTCTCCGTGGGAAGCTGCAGGCGTCTCCCATACCTCATGTTTGTTAGTTCTTAATTACATCAAGACACCGAGCCAAACAACTGGCCCACATACACCATCTAGGTGCATGCAAGAACAGGCCAGTGTGTTCCAGACAGGACAGCCTGGCCACACCTGTCACGTGGTGTTACTGGCGTTGTCTTTAATACTCCTGTATGGAGTGCTGAGTACTAAGCTGGAGCACAGTCTTCAGAGTGCTGAGTACTCACCTGGAGCACAGTCTGTACAGAGTGCTGAGTACTCAGCTAGAACAGTCTGTATACAGAGTACTGAGTACTCAGCTGGAGCACAGTGTACAGAGTGCTAAGTACTCAGNGGGAGCACAGTCTGTACAGAGTGCTGAGTACTCAGCTGGAGCACAGTCTGTACAGAGTACTGAGTACTCAGCTAGAACATTCTGTATATAGAGTACTGAGTACTCAGTTGGAGCACAGTCTTATAGAGTGCTGAGTACTCAGAGGGAACACAGTCTGTACAGAATACTGAGTACTGAGCTGGAGCACAGTCAATACTGGTTTCCAGGTCAGGCAACTGATCACACTTTAGTCTTAGATCCCCCGTAGGGGAGGACCTGGCAGCCTTCCATACCTACATCAGCAGAAGCAGCCTCCACTCTGGCTGGAACAAGACTCCAGGGAACCAGTACTGAAAAGTGAGACCCAATAAAATCATCGGGCGGGCGGCTTTGAGCAAGCCTGATTAAGCGAATCTAACCACGGCCATAGGTCTCTTGGAATCATGGACCAGCAGAGGTATCAAGCAATCGATCGCGTTGTCTGAGCCAGAAGTGGGGCAGGGAGGGAGGTGTCTGCAAACCTCTACCAGCAGAAACAAATTCATTATGTCTGCAGAGGTGCCTGGCAGGCCTGCCATAAATCAGGAGATTAATCAATGGCTTGTGCGGGGAGGGGGAGAAGACACTGTAAGACAGGGCCGAAGGTCCTGGATCCCAATGAAGTTACAGCAAATAGGGTCAGACAGCCCCAACCAGATGGGTTCCTTCTAGCTGAGTGACCCTGGGTCACTTGCTCTGTGGGGACCACTTCATCCTTTGCAGAATGGGGTTGCTGGAGTCTGAGTTTAATTACAATGAGATTGTGTTCCTCTGCCCTGCCCATAACGGCAGCAGTGGGACACAACAGATTAAATTAAGATGTGTTCTAAGTGTGAAACTTCCTACCAGATCTCCTAGACGTGGCATGACTGGAGGAAGAGTCCATAATTTTTTAATCTTGATTTTATTATTAAATAATACCTAAGTTCTACTGTGTTAAAAAATGAATTATTGAGCCAACTACAACTGTGTCTATTAAAAAAAAAACATAGCTGTAAGAATATCTAAAATAATCTCTTGTGATTTTCTTTCTATTTCTACTGAATGACACTGGTCCCTTCTCATCCCTTCAGGACATGTATATGCGTATTCATGGGTATGTGCATGTATGTGCCCATGGGTGTTATGGGTCAGAGGTCAATGCCAGGTGTCTTCTTTGTTGCTTTCTACCTTACATTTGGAGACAATGTTTCACTCACTGAACCTGATCGGACCAGACTGGTTTCCAGTGGTTCCAAGGATCCACCTGTGTCTCAGTGATTGTTCTATTGCTACGCTAAGACAATGACCAAGGCAGCTTCTAAAAGAGAGTTTACTGGGGCTTACAGTGTCAGAGGCCGAGTCCATGACCATCTTCGTGTTTCAGAGGATGAGTCTGTGAACGACGTGGCGGCAAGCAGGCATGGCGCTGGAGCGGTAACTGGGAGCTCACATCCAATCCACAGGCAGCAGGAAGAGAAAGCTAGCTGGGAATGACTTGGGCTCTTGAAACCTCAAAGCCCACCCACAGAGACAAGGCCACACCTCCCTCAACAAAGCCACACTTCTCCCAACAAGGCCAAATCTTCTCCAACAAGGCCACACCTCCTCTAGCAAGGCCACACCCCCACCAAGGCCACACCTCCCTCAACAAAGCCACACTTCTCCCAACAAGGCCAAATCTTCTCCAACAAGGCCACACCTCCCCAACAAAGCCACACCTCCTCTAGCAAGGCCACACCCCCACCAAGGCCATACCTCCCCACCAAGGCCACACCTCCCCAACAAGGCCACACCTCCCCCAACAAGGCCACATCTCCTGATCCTTCCCAAGCAGGTCCACCAACTGAGGACCAAGCAGTCAAACACTTGATCCTACGGGAACCACTCTTATTCAAACCACCACACGCTTGGCCCCACGGGCTTGCAGCCATATCATAATGCAAAATGCATTCAGTCCAGCTTCACAAGTCCCCATGGTCTTTCACTGTCTCAATACTGTTTAAAATTCCAAAGTCCAAAACTCTCTTCTGAGACCCGAGGCAATCTCTTAATAGTAATTCCCTGTAAAATCAAAATGCAAATTATATACTCCCAGCATTCAATAGTGCAGAATATATACATTACCATTTCAAAAGGTAGAAAAGCAGGCATTGTGGAGGAATACTGGGCCAAAGCGAGACCAGAACACAGCAGAGCTGACTCCAAGTCCGGCATCTCCACGTCTGCCATCGAAAGACCTGCTCTTCAGATCTCCCAACCCTTTCCAGCTTTGTTTACTACAACACATTTCTCCCTCTTGGGCTTTCAAACCTGGTCTGCAGCTCTTCTTGTCAGGTGTCCCATGGCTCTGGCGTCTCCAACATCTAAATGACCTTGGGGAAGGCAATCCAGGTTTCACCTTCATGGCGTCATGCAATGGCCTCTCTGAGCCACCATGCTTGGCTGAACATGGGTTTGGGGGGAAGGAACAGAATTCAGGTCACCATGCTTGTGCAACAAGCACTTTAGACACTGAGCCACACACACACCCCAGCCTCCTACCTGGTGCTGTATCCACTGAGCTTCCCAGCCTCCTCATGTGATAGTGCTGTACCCACCGAGCTTCCCAGCCTCGTTCCATGATGTCGTTGTTTATTTTTTGTCTCATGGTGGAGACCACAGCCAGGGGCTGTCACTAGGTGAGCACTCAGCCATGGGACTGCGCGCTACCTTCTCATATGTTTTGTTTTGTAGTGTGAGGAGCCGCGATGCTGTGCTGTGCAGCATACTCTCTCCTCCTCCTGAAGTCTCAGCTCCTTCCCTGGACAGAATAACTGTAACGGACAGGGTGGAGACCTCCATCGTTGGCATCTCTCTCTCCCTCTTTCTGTGTGTGTGTGTGTGTGTGTGCATGTGTGTGCACATGTGTGTGAGTGCATGTGTGTGTGTGTGCATGTGCGTATGTGTTAGACGGTGTGTCCTTAGAACCAGGAATTGACAGCAACCATGGCTAGTGTCCATTGTCAACTCGACGCCCCTGGGAAGAGGACATCTCAATTGGGCAATTGCCTCCATCAGATTCATCAGTGGGCGCATCTGTGGGGCATTTTCCTGATTGGTAATTGATACATGAAGACATAGTCCACCATGGGCAGTTCCATTCCTAGGCAGGCGATCCCGGGCTATATACACAAGCAAGCTGAACAGGAGGCTGGGAGTGAGCCAGCAAGCAGCACTCCTTTGTGGTCTCTGCTTCAGTTCCTGCCTTCAGGTTCCTGCCTTGGCTTCACCTGAGGATGGGCTGTGACATCAGTCAAAAGTAACCCCTTCCTCCCCAAGGTGCCTGTGGCTCACCGTGCTTAGCACAGCAACAGAGAAGTAAGGAAAGAGGGGAGCCCCTTTCTCCACCCAGGCCACCAGGAGTACAAACGTTAAAGCCCCCACCTCACTGTGCAGCCCTGCTGTAAAGCTCGCACACATCTTATTCCTCTGCACCCCTCCTTCTGCACCGGCCCCAAGCCTGTCAGGACTCCAGAGTCTTAGCACACTGGAACGAGTAAGATACCAGGACCGTGTTATGTTAATTACGTTGCTTACAGCTATGACAAAAATAATCAACCAGCAACCTGATGGCAAAGGCTCGTTTGGGCTCCTGGTTTCAGGAAGGAAATAGCGCAAGAGGGAGAAAGCACAGAACTATGAGGCCTCTGGCACATTGCATCCAGAGTCAGGAAGCAAAGAAAGATGAATGCTGTTCTCCATTTCACTTTGTCCAGGACCTCATAGAATGGAGCTACCAGCCCAGGTCTTCCCTCCTCAGTTAACTCTCTCCGGAAACATCTCCACAGACGCGCCCAGGTGTGTCTCCTAGGTAATTCTCACCCAGTCTTTAAAAAATATCATTTCATTCATTCATTCATTCATTCATTCATTCATTTGTGTGTGTGAGCCCTTGTGAGGTAACTTGGGGGAATCAATTCTCTCCTTCCACCCTGTGGGTCCTGGGGATTGAACTCAGGTCGTCAGTCTTGGCAGCAGGTGCCTTGCCTGCTGGCCGACCCTCTGAATCCATTCCTGATAATGAAGATTGTCTATTACAATCAGATGTTCACGTACAAGCTGACTTTGTCTTCCAAGGGTTGGATGGTGGTCTACAGGCGACACAACTTCCCTGAAGTAGCCGCTGAGAAAGCCATCACGTGCCCCATGCCAGCAGCCAGAGGGGCACCCTGTACCCTGGGAGCCGGAGAGGCTCCCCCACCTCCTACTCACCCCTGTTGAGTTCTGCACAGCAGGGTGAGGTTAACATTGTCATTCCTGAATGTGAAGTTCCAAGAGCCAGGCTTCGAGCTGTGATAAAGTGGGACACTGTCTCTGAAGTCACTGGATGACAGGTGTGAAGTAGTCTCAGAATCTGTGTGGGAAGAAGGAGAGGGTCGGGCATTCAAGGTGTGGACTATAGTGGGACCTTTCACCCTTCTCTTCCTGTGCACTTTTGAATGAGCATAGACCCAGCATATTCTCTTTCTTCTCTCCCTCCCTCGCTCCTTCCCTCTCTCCCCTCCCCTTCCCAACTCACCTCCCCTGGCTCTTCAGTTGGAGGGGCTCGATGGGTTTCTTTCTTCTTTTCCTTTAGTTCCTGAAAGAATGCTAGGCAGAACTGACAGCCAACACAGAGAGGGCTCTTCAGCACCTCCTATTCTCACAGCTAGGGGGTGGGTGGGGTGTCTACACATAACATACACACACATAGCACACACATACACACACAAAATATACAAATAACACACATGCATACCATATACACACATGCACATACACATACATACACATGCACATACACACATGCACACATACATACATACATACACATACACACATACACACACATACATACACATGCACACATACACAAACACACATACATACATACACATGCACACACATGTACACGGACATACATACATACACATACACACATACTTACACATATACATATTTACACACATATACATGCACACACACATATACATGTATATACATATACACATGAACACACATACACATGTGCACACACACTGACAAACACACGAGAAAGTCCATCACTGTGTGAATTATGTCCGATGACAGTGTGTTTAGTGCTGAGAACAGAGGCTCCCTGTGGCTTTAACAGATGAGGCCTGAGGCTGGATGACCTTGGTGGTCTGACGAGGGGTACTTTAAAGTCCCCCAACCAACCCTCCTCTTCTGCTTTCACTCCCCCCATCTTCCTGCCTCCTCCCCTCTCTGCACTTTCATCAATGCCCAACCCCTCCCCCAGGAAGATGCTAGAATATTTTTTGCTGACACAGACTCCGATTGAAGCCCTCTGAGCTATGCAATCCTGGCCTGGGGCTCTGTCTCCTGATCCCAGCAGCAAGGCACGTGGTGGGCTGGGCAGTGGGGCTTTAGCCAGCCAATGCAATGGCTCTTCAGAGGTCTTTGGGTCAGCACTGCAGCCCTTCCCAAACCTTCCTGGAACAGCTTTCCTGTGTGCCTTCCCAGGCCCCCCGTGGTGACATCTTTGTCACCATGGTGATGGCCCAGAGAGAGCAAGGTCAGAAAGAGGAAGGGCTCCCTTTTGCCTGAGAGAGGTGCCTAGTTCTGAGCCAGGCACTTACCCGACAGCCACTGCCTCAGTGTGGCCTAAGGAGGACCTGGGAGTTGGGCACCCAAGAGCCCCTTTCCTGGATGTGGAAGTTCTACCTGAGTCTAGCTTCAGATGGAAGCTGATTCTTTTCGTCCCTTCAATTCTGAGCCCCTGCACAGACTGGCTGACATTCATTAAACTCACCTTGGGGTCATTTTTTTTCCCCTTAAAATGCTTTAGGAACAGAGTGAGTCTGGCATCCTGCTCCCTACCCTGCAGACTGAGTCGCATCCACTGGTTCATGGTTCCCAGGGCTGTGCTGGCTCTAATTATAATATTTTTATTTTCCCTAGCAGAGAGACAAAGAGGGTGAGCTCAGGGGCCAGGTCCCTGGCCATTAGATGGCACAGCCAGTAGGAGAGGAGGGAGCCATGTCTGCACTGTCTGCCTGGCCTCTCTGCGCTCCCTACCCTCAGTCTGTCTAGATGTTAAAACTGGTGGGAGCCCAGCGGGAGCCTCCTTTGAAGAGGACAGACAAACGCAGCCTCCCACACTGCAGCTCAAGTGACCCCATGAACTCACAGACAAGTGGACTGAAGTTCAAACGCGGCCATCCAAATGGCTTCCCTGCAGAGGCCAGGGGGCAAGAGCTCCATTTCATCTGGAGCCAGGAGCAAAGTGGTTAGAGATGCAAGGCAGAGGTGAGGTCCAAGGCTGGGGAGGAAGATGCACTAGTGAAGTGCTTGCTGTCCATTATGAGAAGCCACGCCTCCTGCTCAGCTTCCTTGCTCCCACACAGAAAGCCACATGTGTGTGGTCAGCGCACATCTGCATCCCCAGCTCCAGGTTCGGTTGAAAGACCCGGGCTCCAAAAAACAAGACACAATGTTATTCTCTGGCCCTCACTTGCAGGCTCCCCTATGTACACACAAGCACACATGTAAACACACCACACACAAAGAACAAAGAAACATTATTTGCTATCCAACGTGGGATGGTTTCTCTCTCCCTAGCTGCAACAAGCCACAGAGGGTTCTTTGGAGCGCTGCCTTTGACCCTGCATCAGGATACCCAGCAGACTGGATTCTGAAAACCTCTCCCAGGGGGCCTGCATGGAGGAGGTGTCAGAACAGGATGAATCTGCAAAGGCTGAGCTTTCCTTCGGGGCAAGGTGACATTAACGGGTCTTTGGAGATAAACTTAGCCCGTCACCCACCGCAAGCCTCAGGGAGACTTAGATCCAGCCTCTGCTCACACGTATATTTTATAGGTTAGTATCTGATGCCCACACAGACGCTGAGTCCCACTGTCCATCCACAGAACAAAACACCAGCTGCTTGGGATCCTCTCTGCCTCATTAGCCACACTGCCCTGAAAGCGCGCATTCTAGAGCCAGCGGACCTGGCTTGAGTCTTGAGTCTTGCGTCGTCCACTTACCTGCTGGGTGATTTCAGGCTGGTGTCTTCCCCTCTCTGAGCTCTAGTTGCGTTATCTGTAAGACGAGGACAAAGCATTGTGCAGGTTCCTTGTCAAATTTAGTGAGTTTGTATAGACAGTGCATGTGTGTGCTCTGTGTGTACATGTGGGATGTGTGTGCATATATGGGAGGTCCACCAGTGTGTGTGTGTTCATATATGCATGTGTGTGTGTTGCACAGTCAGCTGTAGAAAACTGGTAGTCACTTTATTACTTTTATTAATGACATAGTACTTCCTCCCTCTCTAGCTCTATTTAGTCTGACAAATGCCACACCCTTGGGGGAACCACAGGTCAGCCATCCTTGTTCTCCCCCACAGTGATCTCCCTCCAGAGGGAGCACAGGTCTGCCCTGCCACATTGAACCTCTCTGATTGTCCTTGAGCCTCAGATCCCTGGAAACTGGCTCAGCATAGCAACGATTTGCTCTTTTTCACTGCTGAATAGTATTCCATTGTAAGTCCAACCCTATCCATCCTCCTGTTTGTGGACATTTGGATTGTTTCCCCTACAAGTCTTTTTGCCTGCTTATGTTCTCATTTATCTTGGGCAGATACTTCATAGACTTGCCGGGCAGGCAGAAGCTGGCGAACAGATCTCTAGCTTCAAGCCTCTTTTGTTTAGAGGTCCCTGAGCACTGTGTGGAGATGCTGCGTGTGAGAAGTGATTCGGTGGTCTGTTGTCATCCTTCTTGGCCCTTGGTCTCAGGCAGGGGATTGGCTCCAGGTGACTACACTCACAAACCCAAGTCTCTGTGAAACAGCATGGTGACCACACAGCCGTAGCTCCTCCGGTAGCTCCTGGATGGTCTTTAAGGCCTGGCTCTCAGTAGCAGCTGCATATAGAACGTATGGACTTGGCTTTTTCTCATTTTTTTTTTGTCTTGTCTTCCCTATTATGAATTTCTGGTGGGTTGGATCTGAGATTGCAGAACCTGTGGATAAGGAAGCCAGTCTCATCTCTGCTCCCAGGAGATTCAGGCCAGAGGTTGTTCAGGCCTGTGAGGTGGAGGGTTCCGTCTCAAGGGCACCCAACGTGGTACCATTACAGTGTCATGAGCCCGACACATAGACACCGAACAGGGATCGTCCACATGGAGCTGTGAGGAGTCACAAACCTATTCCTCCCTGCTCTGAGAGTCTATTCAAGTAACCATCGCCCTTGTTCACCCTAAGACCAGAGAGAGTTGAAGAACGAGGTCCCCATAAAACACCCCACTTAGCCATCCTAGGCTGGCTCATCCCCCTCTCTGCCCAGCCGGACTTGGCAGGGATGGGAGTTCTAAATGGATTCTGCGCCTGTTCCTGCTGATGCTGCAATCTTCAGGATGCTGTAATTAAGACTCGGTCCACAGCCCAGATGGAAGCAACCACAGTTCCCAGGGAGAGGACTGCGGCTGTGGCTCATCTCGGCTTTGAAGCCTGCGTGTGAGTTCTCAGTCCCGAAGCCTGTGAGCTTGGAGGCGTTGCGGGCTGGGATTTTCGGGCTGGTGGCAGAGCTATCCCAGAAGACCTGGTTTCACACAGACCCTTGTTGGACTTCTAGCTCTATCTGAGTGACCTTTGACATGCTGCCATCCCCCTGAACCTCAGCATTCCCATCTGAAAAGAGGGGTGATTATACATATTTGTGGCACAGTAACTGAATCCACAGTTGAACCCCCTCATGACTCTTAGACCCCAACTTCCCATCCTAACGTTGAACTGGCCCATGGCCACTTGCAGTAAAGACACTTCCCAGTGCTCCCCGACACTGAAGGTGGGTATGAGGTGACATCTGGCCGTGTGGGTAAGATGTGTGTCCCCATCAAATGCCTGGAAAGACAGCTTGGCTCTGTGATCCCGTCACCTGGCTGCCTTGGTTTCCAAAGTAGTAGCAATCCAAGTGCAGTGCTCCTTCAAGGGGCGGGGCCTCACAGTCATCAAGGGGCGGGGTCTCACAGTCATCAAGGGGCGGGGTCTCACAGTCATGGCTTAGACAAAGAGGGGATGCCAATCAGGGTCTCTCTTGGCTTCCTGTGTGGTGATGCCTGTCTTCTCTCACGGGCTCCGACTGCCACATGGCACCATCCACCTTCGGCCACACCACTCACAAGGACAAACCCACGTGTTCACCTTTGTCTGACCTCAGACTTTGAACTTACAGAACTGTGGGCTAGATAAACCTCTTTTTAATATAAGTTAAGCTGCCGCAGGCATTTTGTTACCGTGGTGAAAAGCTCTTGAAGAAAAGGTCAAACCTCTCTGTCCTTTCTTCCCTCCCACTTCCTGGAATGTAGCTGTGCTGCAGAAACTCCAGCAGCAACATTGGGCTCTAAGGAGGAATCCATGAGCTCTGGATGTCTCGGGGAGAGAGTCCCTGGCACCATGCCTGTGGACCATGTATTCCTGAGCTCTGCTTGTTTCTAAAGCTCTTGATACATTCTTGATACATTGTCCTTGTTCCAATGTTCCCTGCTACCTGCTGTTGCCAGGATTAAGTTCATTCCAATAATGACTTGAGTGGGCTGGCCCGCACATCTCTCTCCATAGGTATTGACATTATGTTACAGATAAAAGTAAGATGTGTGGTCTCCCTCTCTGCATGATCTCCAAGATGGTAGAACAGAAGGGGATTCTGAAAGGGCTGACCTCGCTATGTAGTGTCCCTCAGAGACTCTGGGCTTGGGGGTCTGTCTCCCAAGAAGCTGGCCCCACATCCTCTCTGTTGATACCCTGAGGACCACCCCATCCTTCATATCCATCCCTCAGTTTAGAGCCACAGCCTGGACATCATGAGTTTTGCTTTGTCACCTGCACAGATAGTGGCACCCATGCTGATGAACTGGCCAGATGGCCCTTTCTGCCTTCTTTTATCTAGGAATTAAGGGGCAGCTGGCCCAGTGCCAGCCTGGGGCAGCTGGAGGACAAGGAACCTGCTGGCCAGCTCTGGCTCCTTCGGAGAAGAGAATTGCTTTCTGTGCCTGAGGAGCCACCAGCACAGCTGATGACAACAGTGTCATTATGGACTGACTCTGCCTGGTCCTTCCTGGCAGCCCTCCTTTGATCCTGCTATGACCGGTCCATTTCAAGGTGTGCGAACAGTCTATGCAAGGTCATACCTTGCTCAGGGTCACAGGCTCCTCAGGTTCTGCACACACACACACACACACACACACACACACACACACACACACAAATGTGTGTCCTCTCCTATCCCTCTAGAGTCCTCTGCCATACACAGCACTTTGAGTGGGCACTAATGGCTGCACCATCATTGCCCCAAGAGGCAAGCTCCTCAGCCGCTGGCCTCAGAAGCCCTGTCTTGTTCTTACACAAACGTTTTCCTCCTGAAGAGAAAAGGCGCGCTATAGGCAGAAAATTTTTGCAATCTACTTTTAATAAGGGTTCAACCTCTCCTCTAGCCCACCTCCCAGCAGAGGTAGAGGAAGAGAGAAGTGATTAGGATATGGGGGAAGTAGACTTGTTCAGCAGCAGTTCTTGGGGGGGGGGGTGAGCTCCTTCTTCTTTGGCAGCAGTTCAGTCCCGTAGCAAACAGCAAACACCAAACACGACTCAGCAGCTGCAGACCAGTCCTCTAGGCAGGCAGACACCCAGCAGGAACCAGCAGCTACAGTCCAGTCCTTTCAGCAAACAGACACCGGGCAGCTGTAGTTCAATCCTGAAGAAACCACCAGGCTCGATATCCAGCCTAAGGTGAGGGAGCAGAAGCAGCAAGCTGCCTCAGGAACCTCAGGAGCAATTCCTGGGTGAGTTTCTCTTAATGGCAGCATTACCACAAGCTGAGCTCAGCAACACTATGTAAGGCGAACCAATAGATGCGTGTAGTTAGGGAAGAATGGTGAGGCGGAGCAAACCAGACCACTGCTCAGTGCTCGTCTCCCACCGTCTGTGGGGCCATATTTATACTCCTTCATCATGGGTCCTTTCATGTGTTTGCTATATCAAAACATCCTCTCAACCATCCTTTCAGCTTCAGGAAAACAGTCTTTCAGGTGTCTGCTTTAGCAAGACATCCTGTCACCTGTATGTCATTTGACGTAACTAACTTTCCAAAGAAACCAGAAGTTTCCACTTCAGCCTGCTGTTATTCCCTTTGAGTGTCAAAGTGGTCCACACTCTTCTAGAAGAGCAGGTAACGCAGAAGGCAAAGCCTCCACCTCGCCACACGAGGCTCATGGCTGACTGTGCAAAGAGCCATCCCGTGGGCCGGCAGGATTGAGGACCTACAGATTTAGCCTGGCCGACGGGGTGAACTGACAGTCCAGTCTCAGCAGCACCCAGTGCTGCTCTCTGCGTTCCCTGCTCACACCTGCCCGGATCCTTCCATTCTGCCTTCTGTGTGCAAAAAAATCACACATTGCCACCCTGTCCCAGGGGCAGACTGCAGGGTTTGATGCAACCAGAAGTAAACAGTTTAGGGTTTGGGACAACCCGAGTTAGGTGACCATTCCTCACTTCTCCAGGACAGACACTGTCCTTTCCTGCCCGCGTCAGCATGGCGCCGGAGAGAGGAGAGACCCAGAGGGGAGATGCAGAAGCCCTGGATGGTGCCCGTCAGCGGGAGTGACTACACCTTCCAATTCTTCCTCCAGGGCCTTTTCCTTCTCACGCTTAGCAGTGTGGTTTGGCCTGGGGTGTGCTTAGATTTGGGGGTCTGGGGTGCTAAAGTCTGGGGTACCCTTTCTTCTTACCTGTGGCTTCTTCAGATTGTAACTACAGGTGTCCCTCCATGTCGCTCCTTCCTTAGCTCACTTAGGCATCCCGGTTGATACTCCAGCTCGCTCCTCACTCCCGTCAAGCAGCCCAGGAAGCTGGGCTCCACGGTGCCCTGTGTTCATGTCTGCCCTTGGAAAACATCTTGTGTGGATGCCTTTTTTTTTTTTTTTTTTTTTTTTTTACTTCCCAAGCTAGGCTGTGGATCTCACCTGGCCCCTCTATCCCATACTGTGACTTAGCCAGGACAGTGTTCTCCCTGCCCTGTCTCTCCTGAGTTTTAAGCATCTTTGTGTTTGGGGACAGACACCTAGAGGGCCTCAGCCTGCTGTGGCGCAGATAGCATGACAGTGTGCGTCCCCACATTTGTCCTGGTGCTGGGGCCAGGGAGATTGTTCCCAGAGGGAATGCCTACAGAATGTGTCAACTTGGTCCTCCATAGTAGCTGCCCCAGTCTGTTCCAGGTTGCCTCCCCAGCCTTACCCTGAAGTCATGCAAAAGTTAACCAGTGGCTTCTGCTCCAGCTAGTCTGAGTGACCCCAGTGTCAAATCTTCTGCTGGGGTCCTTTCTGAAAAGCTAGAGGTTCAACAGTTAGGTGACCTGGTGTCCCCAGCACAGAAGCACTCTGCCTGCTCAGAGCCTCGCTGTCCTTAGGATACAATGTTGGGGGGGGGGGGTACAGGGGTTTAGCTCAACCAAAAGACAACATCAGGAAGAGTCTCAGAGCTTGGGTTCAAATCCCAGATCTGTCCTCCAGTTCTCTGTCATCAGCAATGAGTCCCTGCTTTCTCATTTCTACCGTGGGTCTGAGGACCGAGCATGTGGCATGTCACAGGAAATTAAGAAGACCAGGACTGGAAACCCATCAGCTTCTCCCTGCCAGTACACGCTGATTTTTACTAGTGTGCTTATGAATATTGATGACAGTTACCACGGTAACAGCCAATACTAAGTGTCTCCATGCCTGGTAATCACAGAGCCCACTTTCCTGGTGGCATGGTTTGATTGATTGGCTACCTGTTTGATTGATTGGCCACCTGTTTGATTGATTGCTGTTGTTTTTGCCCCTGCATTTTAGAGTCCCACCCTTAGCAGAGCTGATGTATCACGGTTTACAAAAAGGGGAGCAGGGTCCCTGTATTCCCTTTGAGGGCACGGGCCTGATGACCTCACTGCCTTCTACTGGTCTCTGTTGCCTAGTGATCAAAACCACTCCCAGTAGCGACATCATCTGGGTACCAAACCTTTGAACACACCAGCCTTCAGGGGCCTTTTACATTCTAAACCACCACAGGAAGACACAGGCTATGGCATGCTCATTCTAACCTGAGCAGCCACATCTGGGAGGGGACCTAGAGCAAACTGTTGAGTTCTTCTGACTGCAAGCCAGATATTCAAGCTCAAGCAAAGGGGGGGGGGGTTATGGCCCTGCGTGTTGTGTTAAAGCAAATGAAATTGTCATTTTATCAATACTATCCATGATGTTTGTTCAGCCTGGTAACTGACAAGTCTAGGAAGCTAGCTTCCGGTATGGATAGATCCAGGTGTTCAGATATTGTCAGAAATCTGCTTCTCCACAAACTTTAGCTTTCCCTTAGACTATGGGTTTGTCTGCCTCAGATACCATCTTTCCACAGGCTGGGGCAAGGATGACTTCTGTTTGCTCCTAATATATGCAGCTTAGGGCAGAAAGCAAGATGTTTTCCCAAACGTCCCAGTGGGAGAGCTGAGCAGGGCTGTCCGTTCATCCATCCATCCATCCATCCATCCATTCACTCATTTTGAGACAGGGTCTTACCATGAGACCAGGATAACCTGGAGCTTTCTGTGTAGCCTAGGCTGACCCCCCACCTGTTTGGCCCTGCACTAGAAATGGGTGTATCCAGCTTTTACTGCCTAAGACTGGTTGTTCACTGTTCTGTGAAACAATCGTGGCTACAATGCTCTGACTGGAAATTTTCACATTGCACTCTGCACTCCCCGATCTCAGCCGAGGGGACAAAGCAAAGCCATCCTTGGGGAGTTGGGTAGAGACTAAGAGATCTCCAGATCCCCAAAGCAAAACCGCCAAGCCTGCCTTCCCTTAATGTGGGGAACAGGAAAGAAGAAGAGCTTGTGAAGTTTCAGGGAGTTGTCACAGTTTCTTTGCTTTAGTCATTATATATATATATATATATATATATATATATATATATATATATCCTTTCCACATTTATATATATACTTTCCACACTTATATATATACTTTCCATATATATATATATCCTTTCCACATTTTATAAATTTCTAGAATGAACATGAATTGCTGGCACTTTTTTTTTTTTAATTATTGAAAGGAAGCCCAGGGGTACTGGGGATAGAGCTTGGACACAGATGTGCCCTGGCTTTAACCCAGGCTGCTTGCTAATGGCTTTCTGTGTCATCCCTTTCAGGTACAGTTTGCACTCTAACCACAGTCAAAATGCTGTGAACCCAAGGATCACGTGACGCTGTGATTCTGGGTTCTGAGCAGTCCCTCGAGGTCCCAGCCTGCTGTTTGCCTTCTCGGGGCACTTCCTGTGACATCGGACTCCTGTGAGCATCTCTGTGAGCAGTTATGCTCATCATTCTCCATCCGACCAGCGGTGAGGTTCGCGAGACATTGTAGATGAAAGTCCGCTACACACCACACCTTTCCCACAAGGCCTCTTTCTCTGTCACCTCTCTGTTGCTGTGAGGAGACTCCACAACCATCTCACAGAGGATCAGACTTCTCAGAGCAACAGCAGGAGGCTAACTGGGCAGCCTTGGGTGCAGCTGCTGCTCTCAAGCTTAGCGCGGGCACTGGTCCAACGACGGGTGGGGGAGCGGAGGGGGGCTTCGCGGCCCACGTTAAAACCTTTGCAGTGCACTGCACACGCTCTGGTCAATTTCCCTTCCGGGAATTTATTCTGAGATAAAAGTTAATCAGATATTACGCACACATAATACCCATCCCAAGGTCACTTTATAAAGGTGAGAACTTGAAAATAACCCAAATGTGTAACCAAGGAGATGGTGTCGCAAACCACTGCGGCAACCCGCAGAGAGTTGTGCGGCTATTTAAATGAGCAGAAAATGCCTTTGTCGTCAGAAAGATGCCCGGGGTGGGGGTTCTGGTTTGAAAAAAACGGAAGCACAGGCTTGAAGGGATGAATCTTGGTTTATTCTCACCCCCACGCTTTTGCCTTCATGGTATTCCTTCCAGTTCAGGTTCCCAGGATTCCTTGTGGGCTCCGAACTCCACTGGAAACCCGTGCTCTGGGCTCCAAACTGCTCTTTCCTGTTGTCTGTGGCTGGCAGCTCTCCTGGGCTGCTGGCTTTCTGAGGGCTTGATCTGTCTGACCTGCCTAGGGAGTAGGAGAATGGAGAGAGCCTACAGGCTTCTGTGAGAGATGGGTTTCCTCTGGGCACCTCAGCCCATATCTATACAAAAGTGGACTTTTTCAACCTACATCTTTGACTGGAGGCAGTGGTCATACTGGAGTGGCCTCCAGCCCTGGGAGCTGGGACAAATGTGTCCAGGTGCTGGGCTCCTCTGTTCATCAGCTGCGGTGATATTCCTACGTCCAGGTTGAGGAGTTTCCTCCCAGGCCACATGCTGGCTCTCAACATACCACCATGGTCCAGAAGATCTCAGGGACCCAAATGTGACATCTTGGTGTTGCTGGTGGTTCTGTCTAGACTGTGTGCCCAGGTTCTTAGTGTTTTAAATCAAAGAATTGGAAAAGAAAGGGCAAAGAACCTCCATCATTTCATTTAAGAAGAGAGTAAAGGGGCTGGAGAGGTTGCTCTGCCATTCAGAGCCCAGACACAGTTCCCAGATACGTTCCAGGATGTGTTTGGCCACAAAAGGGGTGTTACCAAGGTTTGCTCAGGGAGGAGTGTGACTTACTGCATTGTTTGAAGTAGACTGTGTGCTCCAGGACTGAAGGCAGATGGGCTCCCTGATAAACTACCCTATCCTTGCCTGCCTGTTTGGGGCAGGAGAGAATCCTTCTGTGGACCAACATCTTATGTTCCTTCTGTCACCCCCTCAGCAATCTCTGTGGCCATGTGATCTCATTACCTCCATCTTGTGGGTGTCGAAGCAGGTCCAGAGAGATGCTGCTGTTTGTTTGAGCTTACCCAGCAGGCAAAGATGAATTTAGAGCGGCTGGTAGTCACTGACCACATTGCAAACATGCAAGAAGGAGCGAGGCACCTGGGGGAGGGGACTGGGCAGGGGGCAGGCAAAGCTCCCCACCGGGCTGCCTGTGGCTGAGGCTGCCCAAGCAGGCTGAGGGTGACACAGGACTCAGACCTTTGAGCAACAGTGCAGAAGGGGTCTGGAGAGCTGGAAAACCATCTAATGGTGACAGGTCCAGCTTGTAGACCTGGGAATCGAGTCCTCTGCAGAGACGGGTCCTGATCGACAGTATTTATAATATTACTATAGGCTGTAGTGCACCATTTTTTTTTTAAAAAAAAATCCTTTTCTGGTTTTTGGTTGGTCGGGGGGGGGGGTTGAATTTCAGCCTGTGACTAAGGTCCAGGGGTGACATGTTTACAGAGGCAGAAACGACAAGGATTTTGAAAGTAAAACAGCACAAATCACTCCTAGCTACAAGGACAGTAAGAAAATTTAACACTTTCTAAGCCTCTGTATCAAGGGGTCTTGGATGAGGGCTGGAGGGGGAGTGGCCCAGGGCTGGAGAAAGCTGGCAGAGAGGGAAAAGAGGCAACAACAAAGGAACTGTCCGGACAGTGGGGACACCAGCAAACTCATCCCCGGGAAGCCTGACAACCACTAAGCCCTCAGTAAAACCAGACCCGGCTTTGCCTTGTGTAAGAACCTGTAAAGTCCTCTCCTTTGGACTGAGGGTATGGCTCAGGGATGGAGTGCTTACCCATCATGCACCAGGCCATGGGTTCCATCACCAACACTGCAGAAGGGGGCAGGGGTTGGCTCTCTCTTGTATACCAAAATAGACAACACATTTTATGTTAGAGTCACCTGGCTGAACACCTTTGCTATACCATGTGTGCATGTGTACATATGTCTACATGTATGTATATGTATGTATATGTATATATGTAGCTGTGAATAAGCATCTGTGTGTATACTTATGTGTATATATGCATGTGTGCATGTTTATATAAGCATTTATGTATATACGAATATGTGTATATGAATATGTATATATGTATATGTGTGTATGTGTACATAAATGTATGTGTGTATGAGCATCTGTGTGTTTTTGTATGTGTATGTGTATATGTGCATTAAGCATATATATATATGTTTATAACTATATACCTATATGTGTACATATGCATATATGTGTATGTATATAAGCATCAGTGTGTATATGTATGTGTTTATGTGTATGTGAGCATATATGTATAAGTCTGTATGTATATGTGTGCATATATGTGTGTGTATATTCATAACCATCTAGGTGTATATCTATGTGTTTATGTATGTGTGTACATCTATGTGCATATATATATGTATGTTGTATATATACTTCCATATATCACACACACACACACACACACACATATATATATACATATGTAGCTTTTTGCAATAAGAAAAACTCCTGTGTTCTGACTTCCCTTTCATCCTGGGAGGAAATCTACAGAAGACCTCTCTAGGACACAACAGCCTTTCAGACTGGTAGCAAGGCCAGCACCAGCCAGCTCTAGATTCCTCTCATCGCTAGTCTGCTGGCCTGAGGCCAAGGCTGTGGCGGGCGATCCGGAGGCTCTCACATCAGGGTCTTCACATCGCTAGTCTGCTGGCCTGAGGCCAAGGCTGTGGCAGGCGATCTGGAGGCTCTCACATCAGGGCCACTGAAAACAATGCTTTACAGGAATACGGGGTATAAAGTCTAGGGTTCTAGCTGGAGGCCAGCATGGATACATGCCTGAGATCTAAGCCAAGGCAGGACCACAGTTTCCCTCCTTCCGGTGTCCTCTACCCTCTTCCCTGCCTCCCTCAGCCAGCCCCTCTCCGTCTGGCAGTACTATTCTCTCAGGCACTGTGTGCTGTGCTTGCCTGGGTTCTTCCCGTGAGTGTCTCGTGTTCCCTCCGCCTCACAGTACAGCTGGGAGCTGAAAGCCAGACACAGCTCCCATACCTCGTGCCTGGCTACACAGCTCGCCCAGACCACCATTAGCCTTTAGTGACTTCCTCCTCTGTGTTTGGGGAAGTGTAGCTTCCCACCTTCTATAGATGGGCGCTGCTCAGTCTCCATCCTGCTCCACCCTGCTCCATCCTGCTCCATCCTGCTCCACCCTGCTCCACCCTGCTCCACCCTGCTCCACCCTGCTCCATCCTGCTCCACCCTGCTCCACCCTGCTCAACCCTGCTCCATCCTGCTCCATCCTGCTCCATCCTGCTCCTCTCGTGGCTGCAGAATGTGGCACCAAGCCACTCACTTGCAAAAAACAAAACAAAACAAAACAAAAAATGGCCCCTGTTCCTGGACATTAAGTAGTTGTTACAATCTTGGCCTTGTATGTAAAGGTATCAGTTAGCTTTCCAATCCATCCTTTCTAGGTCAGATAGGAGGCAAGCCACAGAGGTGTGGTAGTGGCATAAGTGTTCCTCCAGAGTGTCATCCTGTCCCCATTTTGTCCATGGTACAGCTGTTGACAATTGGAACTTGCCTCGTGCCTGCCCTGAGTGCGTCTGCCCCAATATACTGGATAGTTTTCTGTCAACTTGACACGGGCTAGAGTCATCAGAGAGGAGGGAGCCTCGATTGAGAGAAAACCTTCATAAGATCAAGCTGTATATAAGCCTGTAGTCTATTTTCTCTTTTTAAAAAGATTTATTTATTTTATATAAGTATATATAGATAAAACATGAAAATCTTGTAGCTGTCTGCAGACACACCAGAAGAGAGCATCAGATCCCATTACAGATGGTTGTGAGCCACCATGTGGGTGCTGGGAATTGAACTCAGGACCTCTGGAAGAGCAGTCTGTGCCCTTAAGTGCTGAGCCATTGTGGGTGGGGCCATCCCTGGGCTGGCAGTCCTGGGTTCTGTAAGAAAGCAGGCTGAGCAAACCATGAGAAGCAAGCCAGTAAGCAGCGCCCCTCCGTGGCCTCTGCATCAACTCCTGCCTCCAGGTGAGTGAGTGACAACTCCTGTCCTGAGTGATTTCTTGCCCTGACTTCCTTCAGTAATGGACTGTGCTGTGGAAGTGGAAGCAAACAAACCATTTCCTTCCCCAAGTTGCTCTGGCCACAGTGTCTCATCGCAGCAATAGTGACCTCGACCAGATCACACGCCTTTCTTCTAACCCTTCCATGTTAACTTCTAACTCTCACTAAAGCATCCTCTTGCCCACCTGACCACAGCCTTCTATGGGCTCATTCGCCTCTGGGTCTTTAGTGCCTGGCACAGCAGAGTCCTAGTGATGTTCAGAAAGAGGGATGGAGAGGGGCTAAAAGTGAGAGTTTGCCTCTTATACTGGCTATCGACCTTAACAGAACCTGGGGTGGCTTTGGGTCACTGGTGACTGAACAATATTGGTGCTATTAATTAGCCTGAACTCTACAAATTAAAATACACACACACACACACACACACACAGAGAGAGAGAGAGAGAGAGAGAGAGAGAGAGAGAGAGAGAGAGAGAGCGCATTTGGCCACAAGAAGCAACTCTCCCTGAAACTCTCCTGGTCCCAAATAAATACAAAGAAGAACAAAAAGCCTCATTAATCTTTTAAAGGGATCATCCGAGTCTGGGAAAATCCTGATTCTCAGAAAAGCTTCTGGCACATCAGTGGCCATCAGCCTTCCGCTGTTAATCCACCTGCTGTGAACCAAGGTGAACCCAAGCCCGCCCCACCCCCAGCCCCTGCTTAACCCTCTCCCTGCCCAGGATTGTCATAACCACACCCACCATGGAGATTCCCCCAGCAGCTCCCACTACAGTAGAGGGAGAGAAGCACCCAGCTCTGCCCACAGCTAAAGCCTGAAGCTCTGGGTGCTGTCTTCTGCCCCCCCCCCCACATATTCTTGGTGATATGGGGTGTGCTGAGGTCATAACTCAGAGATTCATTTGCCCCACTGGATTAAAAACCTCCACTGTGATTGGCCCCTGAAGCTTATCCCAGCCTTGCCTGAAAGTTAGATGCCTTACAAAGAAACTCCTCACACTACAGACCATTAGATGGCCAAGGACTTTCATTTTGAGTTTCCCTTCCCACTGCTGGGCACTCTGCAGAACCACAAGCATGCCAAAGCTGGTTTAGCACTGGATGTTGCTTTATTTTCCCGGTGAGCCTGTAAGACGCAGCTGTTGTCATAGCCACGGCACCAGAGGCTGGAGCTTCAATGGGGGACCCTGCTCAGAGTCACACTGAAATGCTGAATATGTGTGTTCTCTCTCTCTCTCTCTCTCTCTCTCTCTCTCTCTCTCTCTCTCTCTCTCTCTCTCTCTCTCTCTGTCTATGTTTTTGTGTGTGTGTGTCCAGCCCCTCCCACACCGGCTTCAGACCCTTCTTAGTAAAGATTCCCAGAATTCACATAACTCCCTTAAAGTAATACAACCCTGAATAGGATCATTGGACCGGTCCTTCTATCTCTGATTCCCTCAACAGAGGTCAGCAAGCCAGGCTGTAAGTAAGGCTTTATTTAAACAGGGTTAGCCACAGGCACTACTTGTGCAGTGTGTGTGCTGCCTGAGAGCAAAAGGCAGACACCCACTTCATAATAAGGGCCCTCTAGAGGCTCAGATTCCCAAAAGAGAGACAAAGTATCCTAAGACCTTTCCAAGTCAGGAGTCAGCCTAGAATGACAGTCGTGCTGACTAAGCAGTTGAAACATCTTAAGGTGGGCCCCTCCTCCATGCCGCTGCCTGACCCAGTGCTGCCTGCCCTGTCAGGAGCAGAGTCCTCATGCCCCATGTCCCTCATGCTGCCTGCTGGTCTGGAAGTAATGTGAAATGAAAGAGGGGTTCTAGTCTCCAGGATTGGGAACTTGAGGGCTTATGGGAAAAGTCAGGAAGTAAAACAGGCTGTTAAGGTAAAACAAAGAACTCAGCCCAAACAGGGAATCCCAGCTTGGGAGGCTCGGCAGGAGGATTACCTTGAGTTTGAAGCTAACCAGGGCTGCACAGCAAGACCTCATCTCAGTAAGCCAAGGAAGCAAAGGAGCCGGAGCCGAGGGGGGAATGGGGACAGGAAACAGAAACAGAGAAGCAGAGAGAGGGGGCGGAAAAGGAAGGAGGGTGGAGGACAGGAGAACGGGAGGGTATGGAGTGGGGGCGGGGTGGGGTAATAAGTTCAGGGGATGGCTCCCGCTCTGGAATGCTGAGAGTTTTAAGAATCAAGCGGCTCCAGGGGGTCCATTTCAGAAGAAGCACTGAACTTCCGACCTGACCCGATGGCAGAGCACCAGTCTCAAGAAAAGATCACTGGTCCCTTGCTTCTTCCCACTGGATGGGACTGGGATGTTGAGGGGCAAGCTTTGGAGATCACTTCCACCCCAGCTCTGCAGCTGGCTGGCTATGGAGGGCCCACCCTAAGCTGCCTTCCTGTCTCGTGCCTGTCAGCCATCCAAGACCCTGCCTTAGGGATGGAGAAACTGAGGCTTCTTTGCCATGGCGTGCTTTCAACCACAGAGGGTCTCTGTGGTGGGGAAGTTGCCATGGTGATGGAGTCTCTTACTCCGGTGGAGTCTGGTTTCACAGCTCTTAGCAAGAGGTCCATGGAGGCTGAGGCAGCCACACGCCCTTCTTCACCACAGCTCCAAGGAGAAAGATGTTAACCAAACATCTTCCATGCTGGAAGTCATCGGAAGTCATAGTGAACTGTTGCCAGGGCTGGTTGCTCCTCTGACCAAACGCAAGTTTATTCTGAGCGTCTGTGATTGTTATTAATAAATAAGAGACCTAGAGTTCATCGCTAAACCGAGACCCACTCCTTTACCACACTAGTTTCAGGCACAACGAAAAAAATCACGCCACACGAACACACCCACCCTAACCCGAAGGAGCCGGCCCACTTGAACCCAGCCCAAAATCTTTTGTTAGTGTCTCCCAGCTCCATCATGCATTTGTGGCTGCATTTGATACTGGAGCTGGTGGAGAAGGAATGGAGGGAGAACCACCCCCCTCACCAGCTGCTGAGTGCCTTCAGTGAGTGGCTGGGGGGGGGGGCAGTGTCCTAGATTGAAAATTAAGAACAGCAGAGGTCCCTCTGGGCGGGACATTCCACTCCTTTAATGCATCTTTCCCAAGCCCACATGGCTTCCCATCAGCCACTGCCCTGCACATCATAGGCTCATAAATGCTGTTTCCCGTGCCAATGATTGGCTGAGAGTGAGCATGTGACCCAGTATAACCAATGATAGGCTGAGAGTGAGCATGTGACCCCCCCCAACTGCATTCTGGAAGCTTGGAGTGGATAGAACCCCGCAGAGGGGAGTCATGCCGCCAGAAGATTCCAGTGGATAGACAGGTAGAGTGCAGCCAGGTGGGGATGGGGCTCATTTGTACTGCCCAGTTTCTACCCAAAGACTGCTCTGGTACAGACTTCCTGCCTGGGTCACTCGGCTTCCTCCACTTGACCCCACGGCATCACAATCAAGTCACCTCAGTCACTGTAGAACAGTAGAGGGCACGGAGCAGCGGGCACGCTGTCCAGAGTGACACAATGGGATCTTCTACCATAACCTCAGAATCCTCTGCCTTCACCTCCCTCCCCCAAATCGGACGCATAGCCGAGCCCTAAGAATGGACATCCTGACAGTTACAGCCGTTGAGTAGCCATGGTGGACTATGCTAAATGATGTGGGAATGGAGACCCAATCCCTGAAGAAGGAAGGAAGGACAGTGATGACGGAGTGTGCTTGACAGGTAGCAGGGATCACAGGGGCTGGTCCAGGCTTTGCCAGTCACCGTGCCTGGGGCAGTGGTACTGTAAAAAGCATGTCTGACATTGAGACAGCCTGGTCTCTTTTACTTTCTGCTGTGGGTGGGCCACCTCCAGTCACCTGTCAATCCCTTTGCTAGGGAAACATGAGTAGCTGGCAAACATGCAGTGTGTCCTTGCAAGGTGCTCCAGGGAGGGACTCTGGGTGGTCCTAACGATAACAGAACAGCATAGAGTCACACTGCCCAATGCTAGCCCCAGTCACCACCAGCTGTGTGACCTCAGCCATTCCCTGCCCTCTGAAGGCTGTTCACATGTCCCTTCTGTGGAATCATGGGAAATTCCTTGACTCTGTGATGAAGATGTCAGGAAAGAAGATGGATCCCTCTGCCCCCAGCTACAACCACTTTCTCATTCCATGACTGGGGAGGGGGGTCCCTAAAATCTTCTTTGAAGAGGTTCCTGATACTAAAAAGGGGGACATGGAGGAGAGGGGAGAGGGCGAAGGGGATGAGGAGGAAGAGAAGGAGGGTAAGAAAAAAGATGGAATAGGAAGAAGAGGAGACATGGAAAAGAAGGAAGTGGAAGGCAAAAGAAGAGGAGGAGGAAGGGAGAGAGGGGAAGGGTGCCCACAGCCCACAGGGCAGGGTGGGAGGAAGCAAGAGAAGAATAAAAAGGGGAGGAAAGGGATGAGGAAAGGGAGAAGAGAGACAACTCGAGAGGAAGGAAGGGGGGAAGAGGGAGAAGGAAAAAGTTAGAAGAGGCAGAGGCAGGGTAAACAACACCAGCTCAGAAGCCCCTGGTAGAAGGCTTTCTGTTACTCGGTGGCTGTACTGGCTGGTTTTTGTGTGTCAACTTGACACAGCTGGAGCTATCACAGAGAAAGGAGCTTCAGTTGGGGAAATGCCTCCATGAGATCCAGCTGTGGGGCATTTTCTCAGTGATCAAAGTGGAGGGCCCCTTGTGGGTGGAGCCATCCTTGGGCTGGTAGTCTTGGGTTCAAACTGAGCAAGCCAGGGGATGAAAGCCGGTAAGGACCATCCCTCCATGACCTCTGCGTCAGCTCCTGCCTCCTGACCTGCTTGAGTTCCAGTCCTGTCTTCGTTTGGTGATGAACAGCAATACGGAATTGTAAGCTGAACAAACCCTTTCCTCCCCAACTTGCTTCTTGTTCATGATGTTTTGTGCAGGAATAGAAACCCTGACTAAGACAGTGGCTAAGGGCACCATCATGAGAGTCTCCTGATCCTCTGCTGCCAGACAAGAGTGTAGCCTTTGCTCTGACCCTGGCCAGCAGGGGGCGCTGGAACTCCTTTCATTCTGATAGTCCGGGAGGGTATTTAATTTGCACTTTCTTAACGCTGGGGAATGTGAGCATCTTTTCCTTTGTTTGTTTCTTGGCCACATGGATTTTGCCCATAAATTCCTAACTCTCCCTCTTTTCTTTCCTTCTTTTTTTTTTTTTTTTGCCATTTGTCACTTTTCGTGTGTGTGTGTGTGTGTGTGTGTGTGTGTGTGTGTTTAACACTATGGATATAATCACAAACCTAATATAGTCATGCAATATGGATTTTTTTGTTAGATATTTATCTTACTAGTAGTCCAGGCTGGCCTTGAACTTGCAAAACTCCTCCTGCCTCAACATCTGAGAGGGCTGGAGTTTCAGGTATGAGCTACCATGCCCTATATATAGTGTGGATTTAAAAAATCTTTTACTGGTTATTGCTCTGTTTTTAATCTCATGATAAGGGCACAGACTGTATTGTCCTGGGAGGATTAAACAGCTTAATTTTGGGATTCCTGGTGTGCCATCAAATAGTTTATTCCATGACTGACAAGCTTTGAGCACAGGGATGTGGTTCTGTGGTTATTCGGATGTGTGTGCATCTTCGGAGTTGGTTACAATCCTAAGGCCCAGCAAAGCAACCTGTAGGGATTTCCCGTTAAGAGGCACTCAAAGCCTGGGACCTGGCTGTCCTGTGTCTACTTGGTTGATAAGTGGGCAGTGTGACTGATCCACGCTGGGCACCACAGGGCTGCTATGCGCTAGAGGCAACAGAGAAGGTGCGCTCATCCCTGGGAGGTGGAGGCCAGTGGGAATTCTCTTTGAACAAGAGAAACTAGAGAGGTAGTGCCTGTGAATCATTTTGGCTGGTCAGTCCTGCCAGGAACACTGCTTGTGGCAGAACCAGACTCTACCAAACATGAGCCAGTGTCAGGGTCTCTGGATGCTGGGTAACACCAGCAGGGGGTGCTGGGTTACAGCAGCATTGATTGCTGGGTTATACCAGCATTGGTTGCTGGGTTTCACCTGCATGAGCTTGTAACAATTTGTATCTATTTCTCCTCCTGATGAGGCTACTGTGTAACAAATAGTCCTAGAAAGGTTGGAGATAAACAGTTAGCAACAGTGTGGCTGCATGGCCAGCCACTCCCATTTGCTGATTCTAGATGAGCTTTCTTAACTCTCTGGGCTCAGCCAACCAACAGTGGGCTCTTCTCCACCCATCACCTGTGGTCCTTGGACAAACAAATAGTCTGGGTGTGGTCTGCTGGTATGGACAAGGGCACCAGCAGGATTGAACCTCTTCTTGCCCCCGTGTGAGCAGTTCACCTTCACTGTGACTCCACTGGATTTGTGGTCACCTGGGAGACCTGAATGTGTCTGTGAGGATATTTCCAGAGCGGAGGGAAGACCCACCCACCCTCCACTCGCAGCTCTTAGGTATTGGGCTAAATAAAACTGCGATGAGCTGAGCGCTGCCGTTCATCACTTCCTGCCTGCAGATGCTAAGTGACCCTCTGACTCATACTCTTGCCACCACGACTTCCCACTATCACCACGACCTCCCACCCACCCCGCTGTGATGGACTGTGCACCCTCAGACTGGGAGCTGGAATCAACCCTCCCTTCTTGAAATTGCTTTTGTTGGGTGTTCATAACAGCAGCAGGGGAAATGACTGATACATAGGAGGAGGGATGGCACATGGGGGAGGGGCAGTTTAATCCCAAAGCCAAGGACAAAGGGCATGGACAGAGAAGGTACTGGGGCCTTTGCTGCTGTGATCCAGCACACAACAGTGCAGCGGGTGGGCTAGAGAAACAGACCTGGATGGGACCCACCATTTGCTGCTGAGGTTTTACATGGGATCCCTCCCCAGAAATTCCTCTCCCTAACCCCAGGTCACACCACAACCTTCTTGCTTTCTCTCAGCTCCTTGCCAAGGGCCAGAAATCTCTGCAGGGTGGCCCTCCAGCTGCTAATGGCTTCTCTGTCTCTCTCAGGGATTCATGCACCAGGAGACGCTGCTAGCTTCTTCCGATGATGTTCGCAGTGGCCCCAGGCCTAGCCATGCAGATGACGGTGACACAGCCCCTTCCATGGGGACTCCACAGCCACCGTGCTCCGCCGTGTCTTTTCCTGATCACGGGCAAGCCCTGGGTAAGTGTTATATGGTTTGCCCTTCTCCCTGTGAGCACCAGCAAGGTGTGGGTTGTTTCCATGTCAAGACAGATGGTGGCTGGCTCGTCAGGGTTCGGCAGAAAAGTGAGAAACTTCTGCCCCTGGATTCTTTCTAAAGGTCTGAGGGCTCAGGATCCTGCATGTGACCCACGCTGTCTGGACTTGGATGGGGTCTCCTTGACTGCTGCTAATGTGAATGACAATGGAGGGATAGAGATGTCCAAGGGGAGGGAGTGGTTGACTTGAAGGTCCCAGGGCCTGTGAACACAGGAGGGGACTCAGTGGAGTCTTGTCACCTGTGCAGGACAGCCCTGCTCAGAGACAACAGGACACATGAGCATTGATCGTCAGCTTCTTTGGAATCTGCCCTGAAGAAAGGAAGGAGCCCCTAACCTAGAACAGAAGCTCCATAGCTCTGTGTCGTTGGCAAGTGACTAGACCTCTCTGGGCCTCAGCCAACTTATCTCTACTATAGATTCAGTGGTCAACATTGTTCCCCAGCTTGACTGGATTAGAAATGCCCAGGGGTTTGGTAAGCCTACTTCTGGGTGTGTCTGTGAGCTGATTCTAGAGACCTTAGATAGACCAATGACTTCATAGAACAATAGGCTGCCATGTCAAGAATTAGACTGGAGGGGTGTTCTTGGGATCTAAGTCCTCTTCTTACACAGCCCCCTACTGTTCACCAAGAATTAGGGTACAACCTCTACCAGGCTCTCCCAGCTCTCGCTGCCATGTTCTGCCCAAGTGCCCAAGCTAAATGACTAGGGACTGAACCCTCTGAAACCAGAAGGCATGTTCTAAACCCAGTCCTTTCCTCTTTAAGTTTTTGTGTGAGGCATCTGTCACAGGCACAATGAGAAATTAACTAATGCCCCGACCCAGCAGCTCAGCTGTGGGGAAGAGCTGGGAGCTCACACCCAGGGAGTTGGGCTCAGAATCCGGTCTCCCACAAACAGTAGCACCCACGCCTTTAGATACACAGAGTGGGGCTCTCTGGACAGTCTGGAGAAGAAAGCTGTAGCCGCGCTGGATGTCTTCCTCAAGTTAACTAAGGATGGCCAGAGCAAGCCAGGACTCTAAGACTAAGACCACAGTTCTGAACTCTGCGTTGCTGTCCTAGGAGTTGACAAGAAGGGCTTTCTCTGCTGAAGCCGATGGCAAGCCTGTCAGAGTAGACTGCTGTGGGGAGACACTGGGAGAACACTTCTGAGCTGCCTGCCTTGGGAACATTCCCTCTTACCCCCACGGCATCTCGTGACCCCAGAGCTATGGGTGGCAAATGCAAAAATGACCATAGTCTTCTGCCCTTCCCCATCGTGGCTCCATCTCCTCCCACTAACACACAGGGTCCATTCTCTAAAATCCTTGACCCTGGCCTAGCACTGTCACTTAAGGTTGGCCAATTGAAGATAGTGGAAGCAACTCCGACAGTCCCTAGCTCCGAAGGCAATGGGATGGTATTCTGTCCTTTGTAACACGGGTCACCCACAGGGTACGAGCCCAGGCTAGAACTGCTAAGGGAGGAGTCCAGCCAAGACTGTCCTAGAACAGCTGGTAGAGACAATCTGTCCCAAAAACAAGAGGAAAAAAGCCATCTTATGCAACACCCAGACACAGAAACAGGTCCACATGGTCCAGAAGAGTGACCAGTCAGCTCACATCCAGTAACTGAAAGAACTGAGGCTGTAAGTTTGGGGATGGTTGTTATGAAGCAGTAGCTAGCTGATACACTGTATGCAACAAAGAGCTCAAGTGTCTACCTCACTCCAGAGACGGTGCTAAGAATTTCACACCCCATGCCCCTACTCAGTCCTTGCCAAGACCTGCAGAGGTCACAGAAGCTCGGTCAAGCTTGTGCCAATTGTGCCTCGCTCAATGAAGAAGCCAGGATTGGAACTTGAGCCTACCTGATACCAGAGTAGCTTTTTGAATCTAAGAACCATTCTCAGAGTGGAACCACCCTCCCAACCTGGCCCTTGCTTCCTGGAGGTCCTTCTTAAAACATCTGTGGACTTTTGTCCCAGGCCATTCTTCTTAGTTGATTTTAATCTCCTTCATCTGGAGCCCCAGAAGGAAGCAACTCAGTGGACCCCCATAAGATTTAGAGGCAAGGGCTGTTTGTTACACAGCTCTACCATAGCCATTGCTGACTGAGACATACACCCTCTTGCACTGTGCAGTGTTTTCCTGAATGTCCATCTCTGCAATAATCTAGAGTGAGGTCCTACTAAGCACTCTGCTCAGATGAGTTCTTTGGTCTATTGTTATGTCAGCCAAACCTGGCACATAGTGAAAGTAGAGACCAGGAGTGACTTTCCCACTACGGGTAGTAGTGCCTGAATAATGTTAACAGTAATGAGTTTCTAGGTGCTGCAAAGTAGGTGCTCACCCCCCATTCATTTTTCAGTGTATAAAGCAATAGCTGCATTGTGACACTTGCATGCACAGATGTCATCTTGCTTGGTTCATATTCATGCTCCCGCATTACTCCAAGTTACTGCTCACTTCATAAGGGTGTTATTTAAGGTTATTTTATTATTATTATTATTTATGTGTATGTGTGCACACCTCTACCACAGTTTGCATGGGATGGGGGGGGCAGGATAGGTCAGAGGACAACTTCACAGAATTGGTTTTCTCCTTCCATTTTTGTGCACCATCCCAGGACTTCGGTTGGTCGTCAGCCTTGGCAGCAAGCACCTTTACCCACTGAGCCATCTTGTCATCCTGAGCAGTTATTTCCTTCCAAGCATTGTCTCCTGAGCTGAGAATAAAGCTCAAACAGAAGCCGAGGTTTTGGGGGCTGAGGTCTATGGGGTGGGGGTCACCAACAGGTAAAATGTGTAAGCATGTAGCAAAGTATTGTGAGCATGTAGCAAAGAATTGTAAGCATGTAGCAAAAGTATTGTAAGCACATAGCAAAATATTGTAAGCATGTAGCAAAGTATACCAGCCAATATTTTTTTTAAACAACAGAATGAATCCGGGAACCAGGAGGGGCCTTGTCTGCTAGTGGCCAGTGAGGGAGGCCCTGTGGTGGGGTATCTTTGGATCCCAGCAAGGAACCCAAAGCACAAGGCTCCCTGTCTTGTCTCTCCCGCTAAGAGGGGTTTGCAGGGTGAGTTCAGAGCGACTGCAACCTTGGTGGGTGGGGAAGCAGCTTGGTTATTCTTAGCTGTGTGGCACAGGAAGAAAAGGTCCTTTGGGCCGCCAGGGCTCCTGACAGCTCCTACAGACAGGGTCCAGACCACAGGGTCCCCTGCTGCCAAGTCTGGTTGGAAATTCTTTCTGCCTGAGGTGGTAAGGAATGTGGGGAATGTGGGGTGGGGAATGTGGGGTGCGTCCTAGGGACCCCTTTGCTGGAATTCCTGGGCACTCTTGCCAGGGTGGTGGTCAGGAGTCCTGGGGGGGGGGCTCTCGACCCACCAGGCCTGCAGCAGGACCCCCAGACTGGTGCCTGTGGTTTGCACACATCTCCTTATACTGCAGGGATGCTTGACACCCTCGGGCTCTGGCCTCAGGATGGAAGAGAGTTGCTGAAAATGTCCTCCAGACCCAACCTTGCTGAAGCATTAGAAGATTCTAGAAGAACTACACACAATTAAGACCTTTATATCCCAGACTCATTGCTGTCGGGGAGGCAAACAGAGCAGAACAGTTAACACTTCAGGGTCTGGGTTCGGAGTCCTGGTTTCAAATCCTGGGTCTGCCTCTAACAAGCTGGGTAGGTTAACTCAGTTTCCCCAGTTGACCATTATCCCTACACAATGAGATCTCTGTGGGAATTGGACTAAATAAATCTGTTCCTTGGGACGGATGGATCGTATTCAATAAACTGTAACCATGAGCCTTGTGCAGTGTGAGTGGAGGGGCCAGGAGACATCTTTTTGTGGTTCAGGCTATTTAGAGCATTTGGATGAAGTCAAGTGGATCCTGCCCCAGATCTTCAATCTACTCCTTATTACCCATGCGGCCAAGGACTCAGGCTTCTCATCTGTGGGATGGGAACTACATGGCTGTGACCCTACAGGGCTCTATCTTTAAACAAGCATGAATGGCTGGGCCTGATAGCTGGCATGAGACACACAACATTAGTGTTGTCTTACTCCACCACTGACCTCCTATACTGAACCCCAGGCCCGGGCTTTCAGAGAGAAGCCAAACATTCTGTTCACCCTCAAAGGTGTTCCTTCTGCAGCAGGGCTTATGCTCCCAGAAGGGAAGAAGAAAGCTGAAGTGACCAGGTTCACTGCAGCTCAGGCACCTACGGTACCCATACAGAAGAGGGGACCTAGTACCTACGATGTGTCTACCTGTCTTCCTGTCAGGAGTCTGGAATGCAGTGGTAGGTACAGACATAGAGCACCCAGCTATGGGAAGAATTGGTTCCAGCCCCACAGCACAGACAGGACATGGGTATCCGTAAGCAATAGAGACTGGCAGAAGCAGGCAGGCAGATGTAGGGAGCACACTTGTGATCTCTACCTTTGGGAACCTGGAGTAGGAAGATCATTGCTAATTAGACTCCAGCTTAGGCTATGTAGCAATTTTCAAGCTAGCCTGAGCTATAGAGTAAGACCCTGTCTCTAAAATAAAACTAAAAGTACCCCAAAATAAAATAAAACAAAAACAAAAACAAACAAACAAAACAACCAACAACAAACCATTAAAATAGGGCTGGCGAGATGGCTCTGAGATCCAGGTTTGGTTCCTGTTTGACTCACACCACCTTTAACCCTCTCTGTGTCTGTTCTGGTTACTCATGCTCATGAGGCTTTGGGATGTGGCATGTCTATACTCTGGAAAGACATAGACCTGAGGACCTTTCCAGTCTCAAGCAAAGGCCTCTCCCTTTCCGTGTGCTGTGCTGTGTGACACACACACATACTCATACAGGCACACACACATACACATATGCACACACACAGAGACACACGTGCACACACATATACACACTAACACATGCACACACAGACACATATACACAGACACACACATAGACACACATATACACACATATGCACACACACAGACACACATGTGCACACACATATACATACACACACAGACACATACACACAGAGACACACATACACATACACAGGCACACGTGCACACACATATACACACAGAGAGACACATACACACATGCACACACACTCACACAGGCACACACACATGCACATATGCACACACTCACACAGATACACAAAACAGGCACACACATATACACATATGCACACACTCAACAGACATGTTGTGTTGAGAGGACCGGCCTCCCAGCTTCCTGAGCTTCAACTTCAGCTGAGCATAGAAGCACTCACACTTTTGTATGCACCTTCCACATGCGGTTGGGGATTGTGGAACGAGATACTTAACAGTCATGGGAGAAAAAAAATAAGGAAAATAATTTGAAGGATTATTGAGTGCCAGAACCCAGAGTGATTGAACAGGGTGTCTGAGAGGATTTCAAGCAGAAAGGTCAAAATCTGCAATTTAAATGTGGAGACGGGCGCCTTTTCCTGGTTAGGGTTGAGACTCCAATTAGTTGACACATGGTGCGAGACAGGGTGTGTGTGTGTGTGTGTGTGTGTGCATGTGGTGTGTGTGTGTGTGTGTCTGCCTGTGTGTCTCTGTGTATCTGTGTGTCTGTGTGTGTATCTATGTCACTCTGTGTGTATGTGTCTATGTATCTGTATGTATCTGTGTGTCTGTGTGTATGTGTCTGTCTTCTGTCCATGTGCATCTCTGTGTTTGTGTGTCTGCATGTGTGTGTGTGTATGTTACTCTGTGTGTGTGTGTGTGCATGTCTATGTGTCTGTGTGTGTCTGTGTGTGTCACTCTGGAGGTCAGAAGTCAAGCTCAATGCCGGCCCTCGGGTTCTATCACCATTTTTGTTTCTGAGAAAGGTCTTCCACTGACCTGGGCTATAATTTCAGCCAGCCTGGCTGCCCTTGAGCCCCGGGGACCTTGTGTTTCCTCTCTCCCAGCCCTGGAACTCACACCACCACAATCAACATCTTCGTGTGGGTCTGAAAGCTCTCATGCAAGCCACTTCCCCAGGCCGTTCTTTCTTTCCTTCCTTCCTTATTTATTTTTAGTGTTTGAGACAGGGTCTCACCACGTTCTGCTGGCTTGCCTTGATCTCATTACATGAACCAGGCTGGCCCCAAGTCCACAGAGGGTCCAACCGGCCTCGGCCTCCCAAGTGCTGGGGCTGAGGGGTGCACCACCATACCCGGCTTGTGACTCTATTTTCTTTTTTCAAGATGCAGGAAGACAATCTTCTTGCGGAAAATCTCAAATGTATCCTATCTTGATGGGGATGCGTTATTTTATGGATGCTCAAGCTCAGAGGTTGCCACCAGGAGTCCTGCCAAGCCTTTGAAATAAACAAGGAACAGGACTGCATCCACACAGTGTGCTGTGCATATTTATAGTTTTACATATATATGCATACAGAATGTACGTATATAGGGTCTGGATTTGACGATGTGCGCTTTAACTGACTTTAAAGTGATTTCCAGCCAGGGGCTAAGTTTCCTCTGGAAAAAAACAAAACAAAACAAAACAAGAAGTAGTAAAGAACAGATATCCTGATGTTTTAAAGCCATGTGATCTTCCCCCCACCCCCACCCCCACCCCAGCCAGTGTTTTGAAGTGTTGTTGGCTATTACAACTGTATAAATTTGAAGCGTGCACACTGGGACTGGAGAGACGGCTCAGGGGCTGCAAGTGCTCATGACTCCCTCAGAAGACTGGAGTTCAGTCCCCAGCACCCACACCAGTGGCCTTGAACTGCAGCTCTATATCAGCATCCTCTGTCTCTGTGGTGTGGCCTGGGGCAAGGCTCAGCTTGCTGAATGTGCACAAGGCAGGGAGTCCACATCTAAGATGGTGACGAGAGACAATCACAGCACCAAGGCTAGCTGGAGCAGTGAGCAGGTGGCTCAGTGGCAGACTGTCTGGCCTAATGTGGGGACTTGGGGGATGGCTGGGGGGGGTCAAGGGCCACAAAACACAATGAGGACCTGAATGTATATCCCCAACAGCTATGTAGAAAGAAAGAAAGAAAGAAAGAAAGAAAGAAAGAAAGAAAGAAAGAAAGAAAGAAAGAAAGAAAGAAAGAAAGAAAGCCAGTCATGGTGGTGCACACCTGTAATCAAATCATAGCCGTGGAAAAGACAGAAATGAGAATTCTTTACACCTGAGCCCCGGGTTCAATGAGAAGCTCTGTCTCAAGAAAGATAATGTGGAGGGTAAGTAAGGAAGGCCTGAGGTCAGCCTCTGCGCTCTCTCGCTCTCTCTCTCTCTCTCTCTCTCTCTCTCTCTCTCTCTCTCTCTCCCACACACACATGTGTCTATGTATCTGTATATATCTGTGTCTGTGCGTATCTGTCTATGTGTCTGTCTGTCTTCTGTCCGTGTGCATCTCTGTGTTTGTGTGTCTGCATGTGTGTGTGTGTATGTTACTCTGTGTGTGTATGTGTGTATGTCTATGTGTCTGTATGTATCTGTGTGTGTCTGTGTGTGTCACTCTGTGTCTGTGTGTGTTTCTGTGTGTGTATGGAGGTCAGAAGTGAAGTTCTTCATGTATGTTACTCTGTGTGTGTATGTGTGTATGTATCTGTGTGTGTCTATGTGAGAATTCTTCGTACCTGAGCTCCAGTACACACACACACACACACACAAACATATTCACACACATGCTTGCACACACACACACACACACGTAAGCATCTAAGGGGCAGACATTTGCCTAACACATACAAAGGAGGAGGAGGAGGAAAGGAAGGAAAGAAGGATGGAAGAAAGGAAGGAAGGAAGGAAGGAAGGAGAGAGAGAGAGAGAGAGAGAGAGAGAGAGAGAGAGAGAGAGAGAGAAAGAGAAAACCCGTCCAGCAAACCTTAAGCTCCGAGCCCACAGTGGTGCCATCATTAACCACAGGCACCACATGCAGGTCGACTTATGCACTCCCCATAATGATGACTCTTTCTTCCCCTTGACCACTCCCAAGTCCTGCCTGTCAGCTGGCTCTCTGCACCCACAAGCCACCATTGCAGTGATCCCACTCCTTCATGTGCGTATGTGGCTTAGACTTCCTGTGCCTGGCTGCCCTCATGCAACATCTCCAGGATCACCCATCTCAGTGCACATCAGAGGGTTCCCCTTTTTCACAGCTGAGTAATATTCCATTGCATGCCCCTACCCGGTCTTCAATATGCACTCCCCCACTGATGGACACTTAGGTTGAGTCCACGCCTTGACTCTCCTCACCAATGTCGTGACAACTGTGGGAGTCTAATATCCCTGCAAGAGACTGATTTAATTTCCTGGACTATATCCTCAGAGGCACGGTTGCTGGGTGCAGCTCTGTGTTCTACAATGGCTGCATCATTTCACATTAGCTGTGGGTTCCCTGTTTCTTCCAACACGTGCCTTTTGCTTTTGATGATACCATCTAGACAGGGCGTGTGTGTGTGTGCACACTCGTGTGTGTATACGTGCCTGAGCATGTGTGTGTATGTGTTTGTGTATGTTTGTACACCTTTCTGTGTGTGTGAGCATGTGTGTGTATGCACATGCTTGTGTGTGTATGTGTATGTATGTGTGTATGTGTGTGTGCACATGCTGTGGGTGTGTCTGTGTGTGAACATGTGAGTGTCTCTATGTGTGTGTACACTTGTGTGTATGTGCATGTGAGCATGTGTGTGTACCTGTGTATGAGAGAGAGAGAGAGAGAGAGAGAGAGAGAGAGAGAGAGAGAGGCTACACACTCATATTTACTTTCATCCTACACTGACTAATCCTGCCTGAACAAACCTTCCCATATAAATTGGCCATGTGCACATCTTTTTCAAGAAGCCTTGCCTATTTCTAATTGAATGATTTGTTTTCTTGCTCCGGGTTTTAAATGCCAATTAATTTTATTTTAAAGAGCCATGTGTGCCTAGTGACTACTGTACCTGACAGCCCAGCTCCAATCAAAGGCTCCATGCTGGCAAAGGGCCATAAGTGTAGCTCCCAACGATGACCTTGTCACTCAGCAGAGAGCCTGGTCCACACTGGGGTCTCGGTAGACATTTGTAGATGACCCTGTAATGTGCTATAACTGGAGAAGGGCTTCAGCCACCACAGAACTCTGTGGCTGTAAGTCACTGAAATCTACCCTGAACCTGAGCCTGCCAGACACCTTCCAACTGGCCCTTTTGATCCAACCACAGAAGGTGGGGGACCATCACAGGCCTCTTGGGATCTTCAAAGTCCAGGATCACTGGAAATATACCTGCTTCCCACCAAGGGAGTTCCCCAACTGGCTAAACACATCCCGGACTAACAGGTGTAACCAGAGTGAAGGGTTCTAAAGCTGGTGCAATGGTGCTCACGGGTATGGCTGTGCACTCGGGGCTGGGGTCCTGGGGTTCACTCTGGCCCAGTGGTAACTGTGTTGAGCTGATGGATTGGCTGTTGAGCTCCCCAGCATGCAAAGCTTCACTGGAAACACTGGTTTCCTCTGATCCCCTAGGTTAGCGGGAAGATGGGATTGCAAAGCCCGAAGCAACATCTGAAAGGGCAGGCAGGCAGGTGCATGCTGGGTAGGAAGGGGGGGGCAAAGTCAGGTGCTGACTGTGGTGGTGCAGATGGAGCCTTCAAGACAGGGACCTGAGGGGAAGGGGACTTGAGGCTGGACACAGAAGTCTCTTGGGTACCAAGGAAGCGTCTGGGCTCTCAACTGTGGGTACCTAAAGGTCTCTGGGAGATATTCTGCAGGGACAAATGGGGTGCCCCCATTTTCTTCAAGGATGAGGGACATCTCTAGCTCTGGTAGAGAAGTGATCTCTCTCTCTCTCTCTCTCTCTCTCTCTCTCTCTCTCTCTCTCTCTCTCTCTCTCTCTCTCTTTCTCCCCTGGGCCCTAGCTGCCTTCCAGCCCTGGGACAGACATCAGACAGGCAACCCAACTTTTCCTGAGCCTCGGGTTTCCCATCTGGAAAGTGGGGTGGGAACAGTTCCTTGGCCAGCAGTGGCAGTGTTGCAAGGCAAAGCAGACATGATGGCTCCTGGTGGGTAGACATCAGACTTCCGTGGGACCGGAGCCGAGAAAGGAGTGCCTCCATTCACCAGCAGTGGTTTGAAGTGGAAACTTTGTAGTTCTTTGGAAAGTCGTTTACATCAGGTGCTGGTTTTGCTGGGGCACACAGGTGAGAGGATGTCCTGCTAAAGCAAGCACGTGAAAGATTGTGTCCCTGAAGCAGACACAGGTGAAAGTGTTTTGATATAGCAAACACGTGAAAGGACCCGTGATGAGGGAGTCTAACTATGACCTGACAGACAGTGGGAGATGAGCACTGAGCGTTGGTTTGCTTTGCTATTCTTCGATAGGGACACACGTGTATTGGTTTGTCTTGCATAGCATTGTTGTGCTCGGCGGCAATGCTGCCATTAAGAGAAACTCACCCAGGAACTGCTCGTGAGGTCCCTGCAGCAGCTTGCTGCCTCTGTGGCCTCGCCTCAAGCTGATTGGTGAGCCTGGTGGTTTCTTCAGGACCGAAATACAGCTGCCTGGGGTCTGCTTGCTGGAAGGACTGGACTGTAGCTGCCATTTCGAGCCTGGTGTCTGCCTGCCTAGAGGACTGGTCTGAAGCTGCTGAGTCTTGTTTGGTGTTTGCTACGGGACTGAACTGCTGCCAAAGAAGATGGAGCTCACCCCCAAAGAACTGCTGCTGAACAGGTCCACTTCCCCCATATCCTAGTAACTTTTCTATTTTACTACCTCTGCTGGGTGGTGGGCTAGAGGAGAGGTTGAACCCTTATTAAAAGTTGGTTGCAAAATATTTATGCCTACAATGGTTCCCAAGTATATTCACACAGAGAAGGGGTGACCCGAGAGGCCAGGAGAGACAGCAGCAGCTCTGTAGCTAGCCACACTGAGTCCAAGATAAAAATCCTGCAGTGGAGGGCCCCCCCGGTTCTTTCCTCCTGAGAGAGGGGTACGGCCAAATTGGAAAGATGCCCGAAGGCCATCCCGGTGTCTCTCTGGAGAGAAAGATGTCTCTGGGGTTGACCCATTACTCTGGCCCAAGTGGAAAATCTCCATGAATAATTGGGACATCCCAGGCCTGACACCTTCACGCTCTATGGTTTTGGAGAAGTCACTTTATCCTTGGAGCCTCCAGCATCTCTGTTTACAAGGTGCAATTAAATCAACAGCTCTGAAGGCCATGCAGCCATTACTGCAGCTAAGGTCCCTAACAATGTGGACGTCCCCTTGAGCACACTTACCTGTGAAGAACTCAGTAAAGGAGGAGGTCTTGCCCTAGGGCAGGCTGCCGCTCTCGTCAAGGGTGTGTGGATGCTCCTCGGGCGGTTACTACCGACCGCATTCAAAGCAGATGCCACCGTTCCCTTTCTTCATGGGTAAACTGAGGCCAGAGGACACGGTGACGTTCCTAAGGCCATACGGTGAAGTATACCACCTGGGTCTGACATCTCAGTCCTCATTTGTATCATTAAAATATGCCCTCTAGGATGGACAGACGCCGTCGGGAAATGCATGTCAGTCAACAGACGCAGGTTGGCCATTGGCATCTTCCCTAACAACTACTACAAGCTAGACTTGCTTTGCAGACCAGACACCCCTCTCTGGTGCTGGACCAGTGAAGAAAACAACCACAGGGAGTAAGTACAAGTGGCCAAGGGATGTTCCCGGCACCTCCCCTACCCTCTGGATACTGCTGATGCAGGAGAATGCAAGTGGGGACCAATCCCCCTGACCCAAGGCTCTGCCCACTGGGCAGTCTGCCCTTTGGCTCCTTTGACATGGGGGTCCTCAAAGCCCCCCACTATCTCCCTCTTTCATTTTTCTGCCCTCTCTCCCTCCTCCCTCATTTCCTCCCTTCCTCCTCCCTCATTCCTTCCCTCCCTCCTCCCTCCTCCCTCCTCCCCTCCCTCCTCCTTCCCTCTTCCCTCCTCCTCTCCCTCATTCCTTCCCTCTCTTCTCCCCCATTCCCTTCCTCCCTCTTCCTTCATCCCCTCCCTCCCTCTTCCCTCATTCCCTCCCTCCTTCATTCCCTCCTTCCTCCCTCATTCCCTCCCTCCCTCCTCCCTTTCCTCCTCCCTCCTCCCTCATCCCCTCCCTCCTCCCCATTCCTTCCCTCCCTCCTCCCCCATTCCCTCCCCCCCCCCCCCCCCCCCCCCCCCCCCCCCCCCCCCCCCCCCCCCCCCCCCCCTCCCCCCCTCCCTCCCCCCCCCCCCCCCCCCTCATTCCTTCCCTCCCTCCTCCCCATTCCCTTCCTCCCTCTTCCTTCATCCCCTCCCTCCCTCTTCCCTCATCCCCTCCCTCCCTCATTCCCTCCCTCCCTCCTCCCTTTCCTCCTCCCTCCTCCCTCATCCCCTCCCTCCTCCCCATTCCTTCCCTCCCTCCTCCCCCATTCCTTCCCTCCCTCCTCCCCATTCCCTCCCTCCCTCTTCCCTCATCCCCTCCCTCCCTCATTTCCTCCCTCCTCCCTCATTCCCTTCCTTCTCCCTCCTCTCCTCCCTCATTCCTTCCCTCCTTTCTCATTCCTTCACTCCCTCCTCCCCATTCCCTTCCTCCCTCTTCCTTCATCCCCTCCCTCCCTCTTCCCTCATCCCCTCCCTCCCTCCTTCCTTCTTTCCTTCCTGCATCCTTCCTCTCCCCTCCCAGATGCCTGACTTGACTGACAGCCTGAAGCCCCTCCCTGCTCCCTCTGGTTTCTTCCCCCTTCAGCCTCTACAGACACCCCATGCAGGTGGATGAAAGGCTTCTGGAGACAGACTCACAGTGGGGCCTGATGACACAGGCACCTGGGTAGGAAATGGGGGTCGGGGTGGGGATTCCCTTCTTAGGGGCAGAGTGGGCAGCTGTGTAGAAACCAGTTCAAAACCCACAATCCCCTGAGAACAACCCCTTTGAGCATCTGGGGCTTCACTTTCCTCTCTTGTCCTTCTTCCTGGGGCTTTGGAATTAGATTGGCTTAGATGAGATGAGGTAAGCTCATGGCTCTGAGCGGTGAGCTGGCCGTGCCTCTTGCCAGGGCATAAAGTTCCAGGTTGGGGCTAGCAGAGCTCTGGGCCAAGCCCACCTGGCTGCTCTGTGCTCTCACAGATTCCCAGGATCCTCCTGCAGAAATCAGACCCTAGGGCCTTGCTTGACCCTATTCTTTCTCCCCACAGGGTGGCCCCAGCCAAAAGGCCTCCCTTACAGATATTCTGGCTATAGTGTGTGGTGTCTCGGTGACCGGTGCCACTATCTGGGTCATTTGATCCCGGGAATCTGCCAAATCAGATAATTTGGGCGGCCAGCCGGTCTCTCCAGATCACATGTCCCAGTCTTGGCCCTCCCTCGTCCCCACCTTCCCTGGCTCCCCGAACTCTATCCCCCTCTCGGGTAGCTGGAAACAAACCTGCCTGAGGTGAGAGAGGGAGGTCATTTAGCCCTCCACGCACCCTCTCTATCAGTTGGTCCATCCCGGGTGATGATAAAGCCTGGATAACCAAGAAAGGTTACACTGGAACCTGCAAATGCTTCACGTGTTAAAAAAAAAAATAATAATAGAATTTTAATGACCTCATTAGGAATATGGGTCTGGGTCGAAGGGCACAGCTACAAACCCAGCCAGTGCTCAGGGCACAGCCATAGAGTCCCTTGCTTTACCTCAGCATCTTACAGCCTCCTACTCAAAGCTTGACCCCTGCCTCAGTTCTAGAGCTTCTGAACTCCATCTAGAAATGGAGTGGATGCGGGAATGGTGGTGAGTCTGTCTCCTTTTGTTTGAGATTATAGCCGTGACATTCACCTGTGTGCACCTGAGAGCCGTGGTTCATTCCTTATTTCTGCTGCATACTATTCCACGTCCATATTCTGTATACTTCCAGAGAAAGACAGTGCTGTGCGGCTATAGTATATTCCACAGCGTGCATGTGTTGATACATTACCCTGTGTGTTGCTGAATTTATTATTTTTCTCACTGCTGTGACTGAATACCCAAGCAGCGGCTTGGGAGGGGGGAGGAAGGCTGTATTTTTAACTCAGAGGTTAGAGGGATAGAATAGCCCATCACTGTGGCATGCCAGCTGGGGCGGGTTACATTGTATCCAGAGTCAGGAAGCAAGGAGACCAGACGGGAAGCAAGGTGTGAGACCCTCTAGCTGTGCTCTACCTGAAGGCCAACTGGGGATCCAGTGTTCAAACACTGGAGAGAACGGAGACATTTCACATCTAATTCACAACATTAGCATCAGGTGACGCTGTTCAGAAAAATACAACAGAAAGGATGGCTTTTAGGGGCGGGACGTGGATGGGTGGATACAATGCTTGCTTAGCACAGATGAGGCCCTGGATTGATTGATCTGGATCGATCACCAGTACCACATAAACTGGTGCATTGCTGTAATTTAGAACTCAAGAGGTGGAGGTGGGGGGGATCAGAACTTCAAGGTCACCCTCAACTACTTATGAGTTTAGTGCCAGCCTGGGATTACTGCAACCAATTAATTAATTAAGCAAACTTCAGGGCTCTTTCATGATAAATGAGCCTTAGGCACATTAAAATGCCTAAAGACAAGGCCAGGTGTAGTGAATTCTACCACTGGAGAGACCGAAACAAGAGGATCACAAGGCCAGGGTTAGCCTAAGCTGAAAGTGAGACTTGTAACAACAACAACAAAAATAGGGTATAGGAGATGGCTCAGTGGATAAGATATGGGACTCCAGGGACCCAAGTTCTAATCCCTAGAACACTTGTAAAGTCCAGCTCTGTAAACACCCCTAACTGGTGTGTCCCCTCAGCTTCTAGAAGGAACTTCCCTGTTGGAACTTAGTTGCCCAGGCTAGCCTTCAACCCTGGCTCCTCCTGCCTCAGCCTTTGGGATGGCAGTTCTCTCACCCGCCTGGGCCGTCAACTGCCATCAACACTGTTCAGATCTCAGGTCACAGCTCATGTGCCTAATGCGCGCCCAGTCAGCATCGAGGCAAGCTGTTCACAGGTGCCACTCGGTCTGCCCGAAACCCTTATATGCTTGGGAACCATTACCACGATTTTTAGAACATGGAAGTCCAGAGAGGTTAATTAATTTCCCCAAGGCTGCCCAGCTGTCAGGTGGCAGGGCTGGGGCTCGAACTTCATCCTGGGTGTAGCTGACCCCCACAGTCCTTGGTCACCAGGATAGTCTGAAGGCTGGTCCCCTCCCTCCATGAGATCAGTGTCATCAAAGGGAGTTACTCACTGCTGGACATGGCCCTCTCCAGTCTTGCACATTCTTTCCTTCGGCCTTAGCTACTCCCAAAATTAGAGCAAATTCTATTTTTAGAAGCCGTGCCTCAAATGACAGAGACGCATGGGCTGCGTCTCGGTCTGTGGACGTAGCCCGGAGGTGTTGTCTGATCTTCCACTGAGAAACTCTCTGGCGTCACCATTTGATTTTTCTGAGCCCTTTTAAAGGCAAGGAGTTGCTTGGGTCTCTTTACTCTAGCAGCCTACTTTGGTTTGAAGCCCCACGCCCAGGTCACAGCAGGAATGGGACGGGACCACAGCCAGCCCTCAGCGGTAGGTTTCAGAGAACCAGGCTCCGTTCCTTCCTTCCCACACGGATGGGTCTGTGGTCTGCGAACCCCACAGCCCCTGTTCAGTTTACACAGCCAGTTGTCTCTTTCGAAGACCAGCAACGTGGGAGTCCTGGCTGCTCAGACACACATGCAGAGGGAAAACAAAAAGGCATTGAGGGGCCCCGTCAGCCTTAAGCAGTTCCCCTGCCCTGCTCTTGCTTTTTGCTGATGGAGCAGCTGGAGCCAGAGAGATTAAGAAACTCAGCCCAAGGTGCTCAGCTAGCTCTGGGGTCCGGACTCTGCCATGGCTCATCTTCATTGTCCGTGTAGCTAGATAAGGAGTCACCTAGGGATGCACATCTGTCAGCCTGGCTGGCTGTGAGGGAACTGGGAGAGACTTTTAACTGAGTGTCTTAGGGGTATAATCGCTGTGATCAAACACTATGACCAAAACAAAGTTAGGGAGGAAAGGGCTCATTTAGCTTATACTTTCACATCCCAAGCATCGAAGGAAGTCAGGGCAGGAACTCACACAGGGCAGGAACCTGGAGGCAGGAGCTGATGCAGAGGCCATGGAGGGGCGCTACTTACTGACTTGCTCCCCATGGCTTGCTCAGCCTGCTTTCATATAGAACCCAGGACCACCAGCCCAGGATGACCACGCCCACAATGGTCTGGCCCCACCCATTGTGGGTGGGGCCCTCCCCACATGAATCACTAAGAAAATGGTCTACAGGTTTGCACACAGCTGGGTCTTACGGAGGCATTTTCTCAACCTGAGGGTCGTCGTCCTCTGATGACTCTAGCTTGTGTCAAATTGACAGAAAACCAGTCAGCACACAGAGAAACGAAACGGATCCCGAACGTGGTTGGTATCATCCTGTGGGATAGAGTCCTCAAGTGGAGCACCTCATTCGCCTCTGCTCCCCGACTGCTGCGGCTCTCACAAGCGCTTCCCCTCCCTGAAGGACACGGAAGGCAAAGGAAACCTCTTCCTCAGCTGCTTTTGCTGGCTGTTTTGTCGGAGCAACTAGACGGTAAGAATTATCAAACCACCAATGCAAAATGGGCAGGAGATTTGTATTCCAGTCAATATTGATAGCCAAGTTGGGGGAGGCTGAGAGATTTCACTCGTGGTACGAACGTTAAGTCCACATCTTTATACACAGCTCCCCTACTAGGCTCAAACTCGCTCTCCCGACCAGGCCCGAAGCCCATTTTCTCTGAGGTAGATATGGATACTGTGTGGTGGCCCACAACCCTCATATGGCCAGCCTAGAAGGTCTGAGCTGCTCCTGTTCAAGTGGGGAAATCAAGGCAGCTTGGTCAGAGCCATACCACCAGAAAACAGCTAAGGGGGGGCACTTGAACCCCGTTCCATTTAGCTCAACAGTTGGCGTTCAAAAAAAAAAAAAAACCACAAAAACCAAGACCTCGGGGTGTGGGGGGCTGGGGAGGTGGCTCAGCAGATACAACACTTGTTCTGCAAGCTTGAGGGCCTGAGTTCAAATCTCCAGTAGCCACATAAACAATCGCTCATCCTAACCCCAGTGGCCCTAAGACATGGGAGGAGGGAAGAGAATCCAGAACTCTCAAAGGATCACCTGCAAATCAGATGGGAGAGAGACCACCTCAAGCAAGGCAGAGGCTAAGGGCTGACACCTGAGGTGGGTCTCTGACCTCACGCAAGGCACGGTGACACATGTTCATACATGTGGGCTCACCCCCGCAGGTGTGCGCAGGTGTACATGCATACACCACACACCTTGAAGCCCAGCACTTGAGAGGCCAGAGGCAGTGGACCTTTATGAGTTTGGAGCCAGTGTGCTCTTATGATGTAGAGTTCCAGGACAGCCAGACCTACATAGAGAACCCCTGTCTTGGGGTGTGTGTGGGGGGGGAGTAAATAAATAAAATAAAAATATTTACGCCTATATTTTTCCAGTCGCCCTTGGACCTAACCTGGAGGCAAGCTAGATCTGCAAACCAGGAGCCCCTGTGTTCCACTCTTGTCTGATGCTTCTGAGCCCTTTCAGGGACCCTCAGTGGAAGTCCTCCAGGAGCCAGAAATCCAGCAAGCTCAGAGAGGGAGTGTGACAGCCCAGAAGCCACACAGGCAAAACTCAGAGCCTGTTAAAACAACACGCTGAACACCCATCAACAAAACTGTCCTTTGTTGGATTTCTTTGAGCTGCCTGCCGGGCGGGCTCCGGGCCAAGTCTCCAAGCAGCAGCGGCCAGCCCGCACCACGCTCACGCCAGGCGCCGGCCCTTCACCCCGTCTCGGTGCATTTCGCCGCAGCCCAGGAGCGGGGCTCAGCACATTGCACAGCCCAGATCCCAGGCCTGCGGCGGGCGCGGCGGGAGGCCGGGACGCAAGGAGTTAAGCGCGGGCGGCCGGGCCGGGCTGCGGGGAGGCGGCGGGCGCGGGAGCTCGGGCTGCAGACTGCTCCAGCAGGGCCGGGAGTGCGGGCGCCCGCGCAGCCCCAGCCTCATCCCCCCGGCCTCAGCCTCGCTCAGTCCCAGCCCTGGCTCCGCGCTCCACTCTCCGCGCTCCAGGCTTCCTGCTCTGCGCTGCGCCCTATCGGGCACGAAGAGCTCGGCGCTTCCCCAGGTAAGCAGCAGCCACGGGTCCCCAGCGAGCCCCAAGCTGCAGAGAGGTGACAGTCGGCTCTGGGGAGATGACAAACTTTCCTCCGGCCTCGGACGCGCGTGGGGACATCCCTGGGGCTGCCGGAGCAGCGGGGGGCCTTGGATCACACTCGAGCACTCCGCTGCCGGGCCAGCTTCCAGCCTGGGGAGAAGGGGCGAGCGGTTCCCTTTGAGCCGGCCTTGGGGTGGTGCCCGCACTGGGGAACCAAGCGGCAGCCAGGGCCCCGCAGCGTGGGCTCTGCGAAGCCCACTTTGCAGACTGGTTTCTGTGGGTCCTGAGGGGCATGTGGTAGGAGAGAGCCACTTGTCTCCCTCCCGCCCCCGTTCAAATGCCAACAGGCCCAAGTGCCCTTCCAGGAGACCCTCAACTCCTTTCCAGGCCCCCACGGGGCACACCCCACTCCTTGAGAATCCAGAGGGGCTACCCCTTTAGGGGGAGAAAGAAAGCTTAAAAAAATCAGGGCTGCCTGCACCCCTCAATGAGAGAAGCAAGTCTCAGGGAAGGGGGCTGAGGGGACCCGGGCTGCTGACCTCCTCCTGCCCAGCTCGTCCCTGAGGTTGTCCTGAGGAGTCCCTGAGGTTGTCCCAACCTAGAGCACTGCTGGCCTTAATCCCTTTCTCCCTTGTGAATGCACACTTCCAAAAGGCCAGTCTTGTGTCCACATGGAAGACATCACTGTCCTCCATTCCTGCAGGGGACTGGGGTCAGGGGCATACTGGTTGGTCTTTGGTAGGCTTGAAGTCCCCTAGAGACATAGTGGATGCTCTCTTCTGCCCTGGCCAAGCGTGGTGTTTGGAAGTGGTCCCTTGGCCATGGGTCAGCCTCCTACTGGATGGAGCTGTGTATCTCTGCCTTTGGGGAGCGGTCGTGCTGGGGGTTCTTGAGCTCTTGAGCTGTTAGGTGAGATTCTAAAGACTTCCTGCCTTGGCTTAGAGCTCTGATCTGAGGCCAGAAGCCACTTTCCCAGGCTGGCCAAACCCACGCACTCCTCCAGGGTGTCAAAGGTGGTGGATATCTTGGGGGAAACACAGCTCTGGTTCAAGAATTGGCTTCAGACTTGCCTTTGACTTGCTGTGTATCCTATGTCCAACCACTAACCCTCTCTGGACTACAGTGGCCACTTCTCTTAGAGTGAAGTGATGGCACGTATCCTTGGAAATCCCCATTCAGACCACTGTGTGGCCCTGAGCAATGTGACAGATGGGATTTTTTTTTTTTAATCTCAGGTGTGTGTGTGTGTGTGTGTGTTGCACATTAGTGTTTAGGAACTCAGATCTCAAAGTAGATCTGAGTGGCCCCTGGCCACTCTCCCCCTGTAAAGTAAGAGTTTGTAGTTCCTACTTTGGAATGGTGCTGTGAGCACTCACTGAGATAATGTGGGAGCACTCATGAGATGATGTGGGAGCACTCAGTGAGATAATGCTAGAAGCATCCATCACAGTCTGGCAGAGTACAGGAGCAATGGGGGATGCCCATGTGGAGGTCTTGTGCATGGATCCTGGGAACCCGTTTCCCAAAGGAGGCTTTCCCTGAACCCGAAGATCCTCATTTGGGGCCAGGGTCTTAGGTCTCTCCAGTCATAGGATACCTGCAATCCCCGCCCCTCCCTGCTTCCCTTTAAAAGCACTGCTGGACCAGCTGCTCCCAGTGGGGAGCCCAGGGCAGTCTGGGAGGGCTGGATGCACCCAGCTGCCGCGTCGTCATGACAACGGGAGATGGAGGTAAGCTGTCTCCATGGCTTCAACTTTGCAGCTGTCTAGGGACCCAGAGCAGGGACATTCTGTCTGTTCCGGGTCAGGCATCCAGTTTGCCTCAGGGCTGGGCATGCCTGGCTGCAAGACCAACCAATGCTGTTGAGAAGAGCGTTTTTTTCTGGGTCTGGGGTAGGGGCGGGGCACAGTCAGAGGCTGCAGGGAGCGAGCAGTGGACAGTATCTTTCTGACCGGTGTGAAGCTTGCTTGCCCTGTGTTCTTGCCAAGAGGACAGGTGGGGAGCAGAGTTTGTCCCAGTCACTGTGCCCTGATGTGCCGCTTAGAGATGGAGGATGGAGCCACCATGAGCTGGTAGAGTCTGCAGGGTTGACTTTCAGAACAGTAAAAAAAAAAAAAAAAAAAAAAGACCAGTTTGTGGCTTTCCTAGTAGAGTAGGGTGCGGGGGTAGGGGGGCATTGCAACTGAAGCCATGTGCAGTCTCTGCAGCCGTGTGCGTGTGCAGTCATGAATGTACCAACCACGTATGTATGCACGTGTCAGAATAGCCAGGGTAGACTTGACATCTAACAAGTGTGTGCCGGTGGGTTTATGAATGTGCAGGCCATGTGTGAGCCTCTGAGAGAACAACCACCCATGAACATGCATGTGTGTGAGTGGCCGGGCATGCAGAGATGGGAGGTGAGTTTGTGTTGTGCAATTAGGAACACTCGTGTCTGTGTGGCTTTTAGCACATTCCAGGTCTGTCCACACATATTTAGAGGCACAGCCTGGCACACAGGTTCATCTCTCTCTGGGCATGTGCACATGTCTGCATTCAAGTGTTTCTGCAAGTCTCTGCACGTGATTTCCAACGCTTGTGAGTATCGTGTCTCTGTACCTATGTATGTTTCTATGGGTATATGCCTCTGTCTTGGCATGCACACTGTGTGTACCCAGACATACATGTAAATGTGTGCATGTGTGGAACATTGCATGCTTAGTTGTATCAAGTGTGTTAGTGTGTGTTTTCTAGAGTGGGTCTTTTTGGTGTTCATTTGAGTGTGCCTGTGTTCTCTGGTGTGTCTAACTTTCACACACACCTCCTGTGGGTGAGTCAGCTGTTGGATGTATGTAACAGGACTATAGGCTTATAACGTCTCATATGTTGTTGCAGTGAGTACCTGTGTGTGGCATGTGACTTCTGCATTAGCTGTGTGTGTGTGTGTGTGTGTGTGTGTAAACTTGTGTGGAACAGGATGACTGTGACCAGTGCTTCCGAGCACAGGCCCACCTGAGCTGTGGTACCTCTACCGTGTGTATCACGCTGGGCGCCCTGTGAGAGCCAGGTTACCTGCATCAGCTCTAAGCTTGCTGGGATGGTGTGTGTGTCCCGGGCACTCCAGAGCACATTTCCAGCTTCCATCATAATCCATATGCCCATGTCTGTCTTGCCAGAAGCTCCCACCCAGGACTGTGGCTGCATACACCCACAGATGCTGGGAGCACAGGTATGCATTCAGGCAGAATGTCTGAAAGCAGGCAGCTCCGATGAGCTGAGCATCTCCACAGCGCCTCTAATTAGGAGCAACTTGTTTTCCTTAAATAAACAAATCAAGTGAGGGGAAGAAATTGCCAGAGATTAATGGCTCCCCGGAGCAGGTCCAGATGTTTGGAAGGTGGGAGTGGGGTGATGCGGGAGTTGGGTCTTTGATCCTGAGGACAGGAAGGATGCCTGCTCAGGGTCCTCCTGGTGTGGGGGCAGTGTGAAGGACTTGGCTGCTGTGGGGTTATGGGATACGTGTGTTTCTGCCCCTCCTTCCATGTTGGTAGCCTTGGCTCTGAGACATCTTCACACTCTGGGCCCCATGGTTGCGCTCAGCCCTGTGACTGTCACTGCCCATTAGAGGAGGTAGGACAGTAACAGTATATGTGGCTTTGCTTAGGCCTTATAGAGACCGGAGCACATGTGTGCATGGGCATGTGTGTGAGTGTGTGTGTGTGTGTGTATGAGTGTATATGTTATTGTAAGTGTGAGTGTGTGTGAGTGTGTGCTAATGTGTGTGTATGTGACTGTGAGTGTGTGTGTGAGAGTGTGTGATTATGTATGTGTGTACATGTATGAGTGTATATGTTATTGAGAGTGTGTGAGTGAGTGTCTGTGACTCTGAGTGTGTGTGAGTGTGTGAATATATGTGAGTGTGAGAGTGTGATTGTGACTGTGATGGTGTGATTGTGTGTGAGTGTGTATGTTGTGTGTGTAAGTATGTGAGAGTGTGATGTATGTGTGAGTGTGAGAGCATGTAATTGTGTGTGTGCATGTGAGTGTATGTTAGTGTGAGTGTGTGAGTGTGTGAATGTATGTGTGAGTGTAAGAGTATGTGTATGAGTGTGTGAGTGTGTGTATGTGACTGTGAGTGTGTGCAAATGTATTGTGAATGAGAGAATTGTGATTGTGTGTGATTGTGTGTGTGTGTGTGTGTGTGTGTGTATGTATATGTGAACCTAGCTGACAGGGTTCCTGTGAGGCCACTGCTGCCTCCCAAGCCTGGTGCTAGCCTCAAGGAAGATCAGAGTTCAGAAAGAGATGAGCTGGAGAAGCCACAGGGCTTGTTTGATGTGCACCATTGTTGTGGTCCTGGTGGCTACTAAGTAGCTTTGACTCCTGCCCCTGTCTGACCTTGGTGTTCTATGTAGAGCCACACACTATGCCACTCACTGTGGCCACTCCAGCCCCACCTGCTCTCTCCTCAGCCCAATGTGATGACACTTAGAGAGCATTTACTGAGCTCACACCACGAACCTCACATACGCGGCCCCCATCACTCACAGAGACAATTTCTCTTATGATCTCTTGTGGGGTTCAGAAACATGTGTTAATTATCTGGGTCACGTGGCCCAGAAAAAAAGCCTTCCAGGGGACTCACAGAGGCCACCTGATGTCAGAGAGTACATTTTAAATATGATGTCATATTGCCTCCCCAGTGCCAGAAGGCAAATTTGACATAATGGATATCAGAGCCATGAGACCTTTTCCGATTAGCTCACCTGACGGATATGTTGGTGGGAATGAGTCACAGCACAGAACAAGCCTGTGTTTGTGTGAATGTGGGGGAAGTTTCCCATCCATCCATCAGCCCATCTCCTACCTACCCAACAACCCATCTTTCCTTCCACCTATCCATCTGTAGACACAGTTGTTCATCTGTCCATCCATCCATCTACCCACTCATCCATCTGTAGATATAGCTCTCTATCCATCTGTCCATCCGTCCATCCATCCATCTATCCATCTATCCATCTGTCTACCCATCTATCTATTATCTATAGATATTTTTCTATCCATTTATTTACCATCCCTCCACCCATCTGCCCATCTGTCTGTCTTTTCACCTCTCTGCCCATCCACAGACAGGTGTTCATCCATCCATCCACCCACCTACCCATCCATCTGCCTGTCCATCCATCTATCTGTCCATTCGTCCATCCATCAATACATACAACTGTCCATCTGCCCATCCATCCATCCATCCATCCATCCATTCATCTGCCTGTCTATCCATCCATCCGTCTATCCATCTGTCCATCTGTCTATCTGTCCATCCACCCATCCACCCATCCACCAATCATTCACTCACATATCTATCCATCCATCTGCCTTCAGTATTTGTTGATCCCATTGCTTGCTCGGGTTCCTCTGAGTGACATGTTCTGCAATAGTCACAGAAGTTACAGGGGTGAGATTTCCCAGCTCTGTAAGGGTGTAGGCTCTGGAGAGACCTGAGGCAGGACTGTCCAGTCTTCAGCCCTCCTGGGAAGAACTCTGGTCCCACAACACAGGGCTGTTATAATGAAGAAAATGTTCACCAAGCCTTTTGCAAGTACCTGGCACAATTCATGCCACAATAAATGGCAGTCCTCCCCTTTATAGAGCAGACAGCTAAATGGCACAGCACAAAACTGTCTTGGGAAGAGCAAGGGGTCCAGGACCCCAGGCAGGATTAACCCTGTTGTGTGCTCTGAAACCAGTCTTCCAGGATCAGGACTTTCATACTAAAGCTGGGAAAAAACCCTTTGCCTCATGACAGTCTCCTCCTACCCCCAGAGGAGGTATCGGACTCTGCCCGACAAGACCTAAAGGAACAGGGAGCTGGTAAATCAGGCTTAAGATCTGGTTTTTTGTTTTTTTGGTGTTTTTTGTTGTTGTTTTTTTGTTTGTAAATAAAGTTTTATTGGTACATAGCTATGTCCACTCATTTGCATGCCCTCTGGGGCGGGGGGGGGGGGCTCTGAGCCATGCCTGGCAGGGCTGGTAGTTGGGGGCAGAGAGTATATGAGCTTCACAGCCCATTGTATTTATTGTTTGAACCCTGCCAGAAAATATAATCACTGATCCCCTCAAACTCCTCCAGGTCCCCAGGCTGTGGCTGGGGAGGGGAGATGAAGCTGGCTTTAATGAACTTGGCTGGATCACTGTGGATCAGGTGGCATGTGAAGTTTCTGTGCCGTACTGGTGAGGTACCCAGAGGCCAGGAAAGGCTGGCCACCCCCGAGACTCTGAGTCACTCCTTTGTTAGAGAGATGGGGTTTTTCAGGGCCACATGGATGGGGGGGGCGGTGGCTCTGATGCGGGTGTCTGAGAGGACATCTGTGTCCCCTCTAGCCCTGCCTGGCTCCACGATGCATCAGGAACCACAGGCAGCAGAGTGCCCCTGCCAGAGGCTTCCAGGTCTAATTGTCCATTAGACCTGGGAGCTCGGCTGCAGGATACCACCTACATCCTTCACGGACTCTTCTCTGTGCCCCATGTGGTCCTGTGAGGGTGAACTTCTAGGGGAGCTCCTGAATGGGGGTGGAAGTGGGGTGAAGGCAGGAAGCTCCATCCAGCTTTATCCGAGGACAGGGCAACTCTGCACAGACCCCCTTCCTCTATATGAGCCTCGGTTCTCCCATCTGCGGAATGGAAGAAAATGACGGTTACCCAAGAGGAGCTTCTGCAGCCTGACTTTGAAGGTCCCCAGCTCCTGTTCTACTGAAGCCCCCTCTCCTGGGAGCCTTGAGGAATATCCTGACTGATGCTTGTCAATCAGGATGGAGACGTCCCCAGGAAATCGTGGTCACCACTGCCTCTAAAGAAGGGGTTGATGGTGCCTGGTGTCAGATGGAAGCTTCGTTTCCATTCACACTGGATCTCCCATCTTCACTATACAAGTTAGGGCAGTGAGGCTCAGAGGGCTCGGCTTGCTTGCTCTGGGTCACACAGCCAACAGAAGGCGGATCTGAGGCTTGAGCCCGGCTATGTGTTACCCCAAAGCCTATGTCTCAGCCACTCTCCTTTACGGTGAAGCCCCCATTCCCAGGGAAAGCTCAAGGTGGAGGGGGTGAGCGTTGAAGGAACCCTTAAGAAGTGTATCTTGATGGCCAATGGTGGCACACGCCTTTAATCCCAGCACTCGGAAGGCGGAGGCAGGCGGATTTCTGAGTTCGAGGCCAGCCTGGGCTATAAAGTGCGTTCCAGGGCAGCCAGGGCTACACAGAGAAACCCTGTTTCAAAAAACCAAACAGGAGGAGGAAGAAAAAAAGAAGTATACTTCCCTTCTGCTATGTGCATGTGTTTGTATGTGCTTGTGTGTGCGCATGTGTATGTGCGCGCGCGCACATGTGTGTGTGTGTGTGTGTGTGTGTGTGTGTGTGTGTGTGGTTTAGTGATATAGAAATGGCCTGACCTGACTTGGCTTCCTATAGCTGTCACCAAAGCTGAAGGCTGGCAGAAGCATGGGTGGCTGCAAAATATACAAGGGCCCCAATGACAGAAAAGAGCTGCAACAGAGGCAGGGAGCGGCCTCTGTGCCCTGGCAGGTGTGGCTTTTTGCAAAACAGCAACCTGGGCTCTGTTTTTTTTAATGCTTGCCTTGAGGGGCAAGTTAAAAGTAACAGTAATAAAACACACACAGCCACACACACTCATACAGTCACAGCCATACCCACACACACTCTCACACTCACACCCATACCCACACACACTCTCACACTCACACCCATACCCACACACACTCTCACACTCAGCCACACACACTCATACAGTCACACCCATACCCACACACACACTCTCACTCACACTCACGTGCACACTCTCACACTCACACACAGTCACACACACTCNTCATACAGTCACACCCATACCCACACACACACTCTCACTCACACTCACGTGCACACTCTCACACTCACACACAGTCACACACACTCATACAGTCATACCCATACCCACACACACACACTCTCACACTCACGCACAGTCACACACACTCATGCAGTCACACACACTCATACAGTCACACCCATACCCACACACACTCTCACACTCACACCCATACCCATACCCACACACACACTCTCACACTCACACACAGTCACACACACTCATACAGTCACACCCATACCCACACACACTCTCATACAGTCATACCCATACCCACACACACACACTCACACTCACACATATTTGCACATCCACTCACACACACTCATACTCACATGCACACTCTCATATTCACTCTCTCACACAATCATATAATCTCACACTCCTATGCACACTCTCACCTCACACACATACATTTGTATAAACTCTCACACAAACACAGTCACATGCACTCACATACTCAACACACTCACAGTCATACACACTCTCATATTCACACACACAATCACACACTCACAGTCACACTCTTTCACATTCACACACACTCTCACACTCACATACATCCGTGCACACTCACACACTGACACAGTCACATACACTCACAGTCACATATACACTCACATTCATATACTCATACACTAGCTCACACACTCACACACACACTCATACACACCTATGCACTCTAGAACAGACTCTTCTTTTCCACTCTTGCATCTGTCACCGTTCATCCTGAACACTCACCCACACCTGAAGCACAGCAGGAACCATGTCTCGTGTAAGTGCCAGCGCCCTGGGGGGGAGCAGAACCACCGTGTGACACTCAGCATCTGCTTGCTTCCTTTGCCCGCCGAGTCTCATACACTCGCTGACCTGGTTCTCAAGATGGCCACGTCTAGGAGTAAATGAGGACATGCGGGATGGAGACACAGCTGGGCGTGACAGCTGGCAGCCCTGGGACATGGGTGGGTGAGGACTTAGAAAAAATAAGATGCAGCAAAATGGGGCTCAGTGCCAGGGGGAGCCTCAGTGGGGAGCAAAGGACCCACTGTAGCAACAGCTTTACAAGACAGAACTGGTAGCCCTGATGACAACCGGCCCAGGGCACAGTCAGCAAGGACAAAGGGCAGGGAATCTGCGTGGAAGGAGTCAAGCTAGCGTGGGCGTGTGACATGGGGAAGACTCCCCGACAGGCGAGGCGTTGCTTCAGGGACATCCGCCTGGATGTACTGAGAAGAGAAGGGGGCTCACAGCCCAGCCTCAGGGCCCCAGCATCCTGTGGCATCAGACATAGGCTTAGATCTCAGCTCTCTCACGGCAACGATCGGGTGGCCATCCATCCCTCGGGCCCTTCTCTGGACACTAAGCGCAGCTTGAGGGCTGGGGCTCAGTGGTGGAGCACTTGGCTGATAACTGCAAAGGCTCTGGGTTCCATTCCAGTTATGGAAAGAAAACAGAAGGGGGAAGGGATGTGAGAGAGAGAGAGAGAGAGAGAGAGAGAGATAGATAGATAGATATGGAGGAGAAGGAAGGGAGAACAGGGGGGAAAGGAGCTTGGCGAGTAGAATCTTAAATGGTCAGGAAAAAGCTGTGGAAGACAGCTCAGGTGTGAGAAGACCGACAGACCTTCTGCTGACCGTGACCTTTGACTTGGTTTAGCCTGTTGCCGTGTTACAGAGAGGAAGATGACAAGACACACTTATCCAAGTGTTCATCACCTCCACCTGGTGTCACACACAGCAGAGAGGCAAGGACAGACGAGAGGAAGGGTCACATACCCTGGGCTCAAACCTCACCTCTCGGAGGTGTGACCTTGGGCCACTGAAGCATCCCCACTGAGGTTCAGTTTCCTCATTCACCAAGTGGAAGCCAAATGCCAGTGCCAGTCGCTATGGACGCCGGGACCACCATTCCGTGCCTCAGTTTCCCCATCTGTAAAATGGGGGTGGTGAGCTTATGTTGCTAAGGTAGTGTCTCCTCGTAGCTGGAGGGTGTCCAGTTCAGAGAGCGAGGGGGAAAAGCTGGCCTCCCAGGACTCAGCCCTGGCTCTCTATTGTCACAGTGAGTTTTTGCTACATACCGCTTTATGCTCCCGGCAGATCACACACGCACCTGCCCGGGAGCTACCTTTGGATCTGTGAATGAAAGACACGCACACACATTAGCTTATTTTTTAAATGCCTTGGCTACCTCAAAGGCCGGGCACTCCTAAACCTTCCTTGCTACCCCAGGCCCAGTCGGGGAGGTGACCAGTGGCCACAGACCAGGACTCTCACATGGCTGGTTGGCTTTATCGCCTGTGGCTCCTGCATCCCATCCTTCTTCCCCAAGTCATGGTGATTCTGCCCATTCCTCTCTGCATCCTGCTCGAGCAACTCTAAGGGTCCCACCCATGCCCAGCCATTGGCATCTTTATGGATCGATCAGAACCCAATTGGGGACAGTGACCTTCAGCAGCTGGACAGGCAGATTCCCGATTGAACCTGATTGAACCCGATTGAATCATTAGGACCGATCGGCAACACTCTGTTGCCTGTTAGTGACCGTGACAGAGCTACTCTGTGCCTCGGTTTCCTCTTTTTAAAAACCGAGGTGATGAGCATCAAATCTACACCAACAAAAGGCCAGGCAAGAGCTCAGCATTAAGAGCAGAGCCCCAGTTGTATCCATGGAGCTCAGGAAGTGTGCCTTGTCACTACATCCCTGCACAGACAGGAGAGGGGGGCAGGGAAGGGAGGAACTAGAGACCCCTGGTTTGGGGGGCTCTTCCCAGTCATCCACCCCCAGAGGCTGAGAGGGGCTGGCTTTTATTCTTCTCTGTCCCTGTCTTTCATGTCAGCGCTGCCTGTCCCCTACCTTGGGGACTTGACTCAAGGCTAAGCTGTAGTTTTTCCCTGAATGCCCTGGGAGGATTCAACTGCCCCCTCCTCCCTGTGTGCCTGGCCAGGCTCTGTGTGCCACATGCAGGCTCTGTTTGTCAGGGCCACGCTGTCTTTGAGTTTGAACTTAAGCAAAGTGGGGGGGGGGGTGGAGGGGGCAGGCAGAGGGCCTCCAGGACTCACAAGAGTGGCCACTCAGCCCTATCACTCCCAGGTTCTAGGGCACACTGAGGCTTGCCTGTGGGTTTACAGCATTGATGACAGGGCCAGTGCTAGAACCTGGGCTTTCCAAGGTGCAACCTGCAAGGTTTCCTCCCACTTTACACCAGCATGTTTTTCCTGTCACTTTGTAACAAGTGACCGCAGGTGTACAAGCTTAAGCAGTAGAGACTGAGTCTCATATTCTCCAGCCCAAAGACATCAGCAAGTCAGGAAGGAGGCTGTCCTCCTCCTACACCCTCCAAAGCAGGGTTCACTTCCCCTTCTTTTCTAGCATGCGGAAACCACCCACCCTGAGGCTCACAGCCCTGCGTGGTCCTATCTCTGTGTTCAGCCTCCATCTGCCTCCTCGGTGTGAGGACACTGTCTCCTCCCCTCCCCCCATGTGACCTAGGCTAAGCTCATCAAGGTCTTCAACCCCTGATGCTGTGGACCGTGGGTACACCAGTTCCACCTGGTGTCCCTGGGGACTCCTCATCTGCTGTCTGTGGTAAGGCGACCCTCAGCGGCCTCTGCGGTCACACACTTGCTTACTGTGCACAGGGCAAGCTTACTGGGCATCCTTTGTATGTTGAGAGCTGTCTGTGGCTGGTGGTAGAATGGGAACTCTTGTGTCCTAGGCAGGATTCTGAGCTCAGGGCAGATCCAGAAGCACCCACTAGGACTGTGTGATGACCAATAGCTCCCAGCTGGGTCCTCTCCTTCAGGAACCTTTCTGGATCCTAAGAACTCCACTGTCCTGTCCTGTTTGGCCTGGGCAAGGTTAACAAGTCCCCCTCACTGAGCATGGTCCAGCCAGTCAGAGCAACTGTGCTCATAGCATCCAAGGCTAAACAAAGTGGGATTGTTGACCAGGTGTCACACACAAACATACATATGCACACACAAACATGCACATGAATATATACACAAACACACATACACAAACATGCATATGAACACACAAACACACATAAATACAAACATTCATATACATGCACACAAACACATGTCCACACACAAATACATACACAAACACACATATACATGCACACAAATACACACATGTCCACACACATGCACACGAACACACAACACACAAACAGGCACACACACACAAATATGCACAGCCAAACACACACATACACACAAGCATACATGCACACAATCACACATGCACACAAACACACAAGCACACAATCATTCATGCACACACTTTCATGTATGTACACAGGATGAAATTTTGATACAGACAGCAACAAACTGTGAATGTGTGTTTAATATCCCTGAAACACACACGTAGACCCCACTGTGATGATGCGTTACTTTTTGTTGGGTGTTGCTGCTGGATTTTCTCTCTCTGTTCTGAGATGCTGAGAGGAACCCAAGGCCTCAAGCATGCTGGGAAGGTTCTCTGTGTCCCAGCCACACCCCAGCCTCCTGGGTGCTCTTCACAAACTGAAGGTCTAGAGGCTGAGAGCCGGCCCCATGGCTCGAGACTCCAGAAGCAGAGCTGGGATTTCAACCTCGACCCCACCCCTGCCCTGTGAGCTAATGCAGTGAGCTCTCACACACACTTATAGGAGAGAACATTTCCACAAGTCTGGAGTGGGGGGGGGGGGCAGGTGTTTGGGCTACGCCCAGGGAGAGCCCACTGATTTGTGGTGTGGTGTGCCAGGCTCTGTAGAGACCTGAAAGGGGAAACGGGAGACTCCTTTGTATTATTATCGCTGAAAGGATCCTGGGAACACATACCCCAAGATGGAAAGTAAGCTCATCCAGGAATATGCGCCATGGGGTAGTCCGCAGGCAGCTTTCCAGAGAAAAGCGAGGCAGGGGAGCTGAGACTGATGGACAGATCGCAGAAACAGCAGGGGCAAAGCCGGAGGCCCCAGGGCACCGGCTGGAGGGCTGTGTACATAGGGAGCAGGAGGTGGCCAACAGAACACATGGGGCCTCAGGGGGCTCCGCTCTGTCTTCTGGCTCCTAAAGGCTTTGATTGAAAGGGCTAAGATGATTTCGCGACACTGGCCAAAGCAGCAGAAGGCAAGATGAAGGGAGTCCACAGAACCGACGCCCCCCCCCCCCCCGGGAGCCGGGGTACAGCAGCGGCTTCTGTTCATGAAGTAGTCTTGGCGTTGAGGTCGGGGCAGCAGGAGAGAGAGTCTGAGGGGTTTCCTAAACTGTTGTTAGTCCCGCGAACCCCCTTGTCAGCTGGTGGCCCGTGGGCTGTTTGAACGACTATTGATGAGAGTTTCTTTTTTATTAAAGGGGACTCCTACCCTTCCGGAAAACAACCCCCCAGCTGTGTTTTGATGAAATTAAAAACAGCATCGGGGGGTGGGATGGGGAATGGCGCTGAAAGCTTCAGTTTTTCTCCTTATGGCACGGGAACAGATTCCAATGATAATTATGCACCCCAGTTCCGCACAGCCCCCTTTCCCGCCCACCCTAGCGCAGCACAAGTCCCAGGGAAGTCTGGACACACATAGCTTGTAAGGGCCCTGCGCCTCTGCTCCTGGTGGGAGGGGACAGCCCCCTCCCCAACCCCCCAACCCCGGGTAGCTAAGGTTTCTAACCCAGCTGCCTCTGTGAGAAATGGGGTGGCAGGTGACCTTGCCCAGTCCTGTGCAACTCGGAAATAACGGTGGCGGCAGAAATAATGGTGGTGTCCACCCATGATGCATTCTTTGAGTCCTCCTGGGAGATACAAATCTCAAGTTAAATGTTATTGCATTCTTTTACTCTGAGTCAGAAAGGAGAATGTATCCACTTTCATAAGCATCTAGCCTGCTTCAGGCTAGGCTAGATCCAGGAGCTTGACTGTCCTCCTCCCTCTCCTCCCCTCCCCTCCTGCTCTCCTTCCCCCTCCTCCCTTCCCTCCTACAATTTACATGTCCTTAAGCTCATGTTTGCTTTTATGAACTTCCTTCTCTGCCCTGCTCTCTCTTTCCTTTTAGCACAGAATCCCATCAGCATCCCCAAAACCACATAATTGAACCACTTTGAGCGATTCTCAAATTACAGCCAAATTCTCCATCGGGGTTGCTGGTGACCAACCAAAGCCTCGGGGTCTGAGACACGGGGGTTGTGGATTGGCCTCTGTGGTTTCCCAGGCCATAGACACTAGCAGATGGTCAGGGAGGGAGGGGTGAGCCTCAGCGGAGAGCCAAGGCCTCTCCCGGTATCAGTCCTATCAAAGTGGCTGGCAGTCAAGCTGAGAGCTTCATGGCTGAAAGGAGCTGCACGGGGTTTCCCCTGCCTCCAGCACACAAGCTGACACTGACAGGATGTCCCACAGGCCAGGCAGGCTCTCAGCTAGGACTTGGGGCAGTGAGAAGAAAGCCTTCAATCTGGAAGCCCACAACTGGACTTCACACCCACAGACTACTAGCCACTCCCTGCTCTCTCTGCACACTCATATGCTCATGTGCGTGTACGTGTGCATGCACGTGTATACACAGGTGCTGAACGCTGGCCTCCATTCTCTGAGAGGTCATCTGTGCCTCCTCCTGCTCAGAAGGGTCTTGCTAGTGTGGGTGCCAGGAGACACCCCCCTCCGGTGCTTGTGAAGGACCCCTGAACCCCTGCATTGCTCTGAATCAGATGGTGGCTCCAGGCACCTTTGGGAGTAGCCAGCTTTGCAGTGGAGACTCGGCTGAGTAAAAGCAGTTGGCTTTGCTGCTAAGATTATTAATGCTGTTCCTGGTTTCCCAGGATAAAACTGCAGAGGCTGAGGAGAAAGTTGGGCTGCCAGGCCTCCAGGGGAGGGAGGACTTCCCCCTGGCAGCCTCACTTTGAACTGTGTACCCTGTGGGTGTGCTAGCACATAGTAGGCATTCAATAAAACAGGTCCTTGCACACTACAGCCCCAGCAGCCCAAGAAGAGGAAGGCAGGCCCTTCCTAGCTCTTTTTCACTTTTTTGATTTCCCTCTGTCTGTCTGTCTGTCTGTCTGTGCCTTCATCTTCCCCTGCTTCTTCCCTCCCTCCCTCTCTCCCCTCCCCTCCTTTTAGCTCCAGCTCTTGCTCCCCCTCTGCACCCCCAGGCTCTGATGTCACAATCAGCACTCACAGAACTGAACTTTCAACCCCAGCCCCCTCCTCTTGTGAGGAGAGCCACAGGCCTCTCTCTGCCCAGCCTTCTACCCACTGGCCATGTCGTGTCAGAAGCAGACAGGCACAGCCATGTTTCCATGGTGTCAGAATTTTATCGACTAGCAAATTCGCAAGGTTTAGTGTCTCAGTTGATCACAGTTTGTCATGTAATTTGTTTGCCTTGGTGACCTGGCCCAAGTGAATGCACGCTCTTCTATTCCTGTCTTAATTACTAACACTAGCTCTCAGCGCACACAGTAAATGTGCATGTGAATGTGTGTCCCTGCGTGTGTGCATGTGTGTCTGGGAAACTCGTATGGTGTGAATTTGTGTCTGTGTGTTTTTGAATGTATATGTGTGTGCATGTGTGTGTGAAATCATATGTATGAACACATGTGTGTATGTGTGTGTACATATGTGTGGATGTATAAGTGTGTTTGAACATGTGCTGTATATATAAGTGGGTGCATGTGTGGGTGAACATGTATGGCATATATGTATGTGCACATATGTGTATGAATGTGTGCACTGCATGAGAACAATTGTGTTGTGCGTGTGTTCATACGTATATGAATGTGCATGTGTGTGAGAACGTGTGGTGTGTGCATGTGCACATATGTATATGAATGTGTGCATGTGTGTGCATGCGGGTGTTGTTTCAGAATGGATACAAGCCCGGGCAGCTTCCACGGAGGTTGGGTGGCTCCAGAAGGCTGGGGGCGTCTGCCGATGAGCTGGTAAGCCAAGGGAGCTGTGCCGGAGTTGGGTTTGAAGGCAAAACTGCAGAGTCATAATGTGAGAGGTCAAACCTGAGACCAACAGCAGGAAATGCTCCTTGGCAGGAAACAGTAGGGAGGGTCCTGATGGGCAGGCAGGTAAATGGGCCAGCAGACAGGGACCGGGCTGGGGAGTCCTGGGTCCTTGATGTACACAGCAGATATCAGGTATCGGGTGACAGGTTAGTGTGGAGTATGCCACCACAGGAGTAGGTGTCTATCACTTTATGGGGCCCAGGTGAGGGAGTTCCACCCTTTACTTGGTGTCCCGTAAATTCTGGGACCCGTTTCCTTCTATGATTTTAACACACCCTTGTGTCCCCAGAGTCTCAACTTTCCCTAATAAATTTAGAGGCAGATGCCTTCTTAGCCCTGGGGACTATGTCATTTATTCCCTTGCTGGCTGGCTGGAACCTGGCAGATGGTCCACCCAGGGGCCCGGAGTCATCCTCCTCCTTCCTCAGAATGGAGTCAAACCTGCTTATAAAATGGAGTCTCCTTGGCAGCGTACATCCTGGAAGACTGTTAGACAATACGGACACCCTGATGTCAGCTCTGCCATCTCCACGCTCTTGACCTCTCCAGGGTCATTTTCTGACCTTCGACTCACGTTGCCTGCCCCAGGACCTTTATACATGCTGTGACATCCATTTGCCCAGTCGGCTGCACTTCCCCTTTCAGGATGAAGCATGCCTTCTTGGCAGTCCTGAGTCCCTCCCTGGATCTGGTCACATCTGGAGTTGTGTCAGTCCCTTAGAGACCTATGACTGACTCATGACCTGTGTTGCCTCTTCCAGACTGTCTGCCCAGGGACTAGGACCTGGCTACCGCTGGGTCTGATCCTTTTCCAGGCTCAAACTGGTGCAGTCCAGAGCTCAGCAGATTGGAAGTTCACAGATGAAGACGAATGGAGACCTCAGGACACCCAACATACATGTTAGGGCATGTGAATCTGCACACCTGTTTGAGCAAAGGACATCACTGACTAATGCACTCAGCCATCTCTACACCATATCAAGATACACGCTGACAGAAGAGAAGCCATTTAAACATCTGTGATCCCAGAATGCACAGGGAGAGTAAGATTTGGACTAACCAAGGAATAGTATACAGCCACAACAGTGGACACACTCCGGCTGTATGCCAGCATCAGAGCCTGTGCTAAAATAATACCAACAGACAAAGGTCCAATTAGCATAAGGCACATGCTGCAAAACTCTGAGGATAAGCTCAAAATGGAAGCTAAACTACGGTTCTGGGGATCTATGTACACTCAGGCAGAGAGAGTGTCAATCAAAGGTTGGGGGATGGGCAGTGCAGAAGGGCGTGTCCCAGAAACACTACTCACTGTGGGGGCCGGTGGCTGCACAGATGTGTTCGTGGTACTTGTCCAGTTCTCCACGATGGCTTTTTGTTTGTATATGGGGTCTTGATTATCACAGAGATGACCCCCATATTCCCAGATAATTCTGTCTGGGGTCAGCTGGCCAGGAAACGCTTAGGCCCCAGGCACAGACAATGACTGGTTGCTGTACTGCTGCAGGGGCTTAGAGGGTGGGGGAATCTTTTGCTACAAGGTCCCAATATGTAGTCTAGATTGGCCCTAACCTGGCTATTCTCCTGCCTCAGCCTCCCCAGAGTTGGTGTACGGATGGATGCCACCACACCCAGCTCCGCATCCTGCTTCAAACCAGGTCATTCTCTGCTGCAGGAAATTCCCAAGGGTTCCAACCTGTGTGAACAAAAGCTCTTTGAGCAGCCCCTGCCTTGACTCAAAGGCCACCAAGGTTGGGCAGGAACAAGGTGCTCCAAGGTGAGGGGGCAGAGACCAGCCTAGAGTGACTGAGCCCAGCAAGGAGCTGGAATCCAGGCTCAGGTTGACCAGGTCTCTGCAATCACTGTTCATCTGGAGATCTCTTCCTTCTGCCTGGGCAGGGGTGTGTGGCTGGAGACCCTCCTCTCCCGGAAGTAAGAGAGTGGAGATGGCCTCTGCCCGTGAGCTTGGGCCTCAGCTGGAAAGCAACTCCTCTGAGGGTCTCATGGACCCCTGATGCTCAAACAGTGCAGGATGGGGCTGGGTTCTTCCTGAGTGGCTCTGCAGTCTGGTCCTGCATCCCAACTCCTCTATTAGGTGTGATAGAGTCGCGCAAAGCTCAGAACCACTGTAACCCGCTTGGAGTTTGCCCAGCCTCTGCACTGAACCTCAACCCTCCTAATACCCTGGTCCCAGGCAGCCCTGGGAATGGTGAGGAGTGCTCTGCTGCCCGGCCCCGCAGGACAGACACAGCCTGGAAGCATAGCCAGGGCCCCTCCTCGATGGTTGGGGATCCAGCATGGCTTCCTTTAGATGGCATTCCAAGTGGAGTCTTTGGAAAGAGGGGCGGAGCAAGGTCATGGTGTGGACTGGTGAGTGTCACTGGCAGGTCTTTAGCTCACTGAGCTCGCTCGGCATGGAGCTTTGTGGGGAGGTTGAAAAAAAGTCAGGAAAGTTATTTAAAAGCAGCACTAGGATACTGTGTGGTGCCCCACATCTGTAATCCCTGCACGGAACATGTAGGAAGCTGAGGCAGGAAATTCCATATCTGGGGGAGTTCCAGGCCAGCCTGGGCTACACTGATCCCTTAACAGTGACCCTGGAACAGGGGTCATGAAGGTTGCCCTGTCTGTGACTCCATTATAGTGGCATTGTGACTCCGTTAAACCTGGTGGCAGTGTGACCTGGTGGCAGTGCTGTGTGCTGAATGTTTGCTGAGAGACTTGAGTGACCGAGGCACTCGGAGGTGGAGTCTGAGCAGGAGTCACAGTGACAGATGGTGTTGGAGGTTGGGGTGGTACTCGGGTGACAGATCCGAGATAGACGGAGCATGTTTCTGTGGCAGCACAATGCACACCCACTCCCTCATCCTCTCCAGAACTCTAGTTATTTCGTTCTGGGCAGAGGGTCACAGAGGCCACGGTGGCCAGAGAAGAACTAACAAGGATTAAGGGCTGACACAACCAGGACCCGCAGCTTTGGAGAAGGAGCCTCAGGTTTATTGACCCTTCTCTGGCTAGTGTGGACGGTCTCTGGAGCTGAATGTCCCCAGGTAACCAGGAGCCATGAGCAAAGACTCTTCCAGTCCCTGCTGGAAATGTTCAGAGTGACCCGGCCCTCTTCCTGCTTCACCATCCCAGGCCCCGGCTGTGGCTGCCATCAGCCACATCCACAGGCACCCAGTTTCCGTCTGCCCAGTCCCCAGCGCTGCTCACCTGCCGGGCTCCTCACCGCCCTAACCCTGTTAGGAGCTTCTGGGTTCGCTCAATCACTTTTCAACAACCCCACCGCCACCCTGGGGTGCGGCACCAGAGCCAGACCCTTCGTTGCCCAGGAACAACGAGAGCTGATTTGGAATAACCAGCTTTGTGTGTCTTCTCAGCCCTGTGGCATGTGCAGCCGAGGTGGGTGAGCTGAGAACACCTGAAACACCCAACACACCTCTTGTCATTTTACACTTGGGGAAACTGAGGCCAGGAGGAACAGAGGAGATTCATCCAAGGTGCAAAGCTACTTGGGATCAAAAGCTGGATGTAACCTGCCCTCGGGGGCCCCGGCCCTGTCCCGGCCCTGCAGCCTTCCCAAGACACCTTGCACACTATAGAGCTACCAAAACATCCCCCCCCCCCCAGAGCTTTAAGTCATGAAAAGCTCCTCCACAGGGGAATGGCTAATTGTTCCCTTTGACGAGATAACACTTCTCTTTTCCCGAGACTGGGTTGGCTTCCCCTGAGGTTCAACCAGTTCTTTCCAGCAAGCCTCTGCCCTCTCCCCCTGCCACTGCGCCCCCCACCCCGCCTGGGACAGAGGGAGAACCGAGCTTGATAAGAGGGTCACAGATCCCTGCTGTGACGTCACTGCCCTCCTGGGTCTGTCTCAAGGCAGCCGGGAAGTTTTGGCTCTTCACAATGAGGGCATTTAGTAGACCCCTCATCCCCTGGGACCTTGGAGAAAACTGAGGAAGAGGAGAAAGAAGAAAGACAGAAATCAGACCCAGAAACCTCCCCATGGAGGGAGACAGGCTGGCAGCCTGGAGCCAGCCGGCTCCAGTTTCAGAGAATTTCAGCAAATGCCCTCCATGACTCGGTTTCCCCATGGGCAGCCGATAGGGACGTGGCCAAGGAATGACAAAGTTGGAGCCCTGTCCAGCTCCAGGCAAGGCTCCAACTTGAGCAGGGCAGGGTGGAGAGGCAGGAGAACAAGGGCCTAGTGTGCACCTGGCTCACTCGGAGACGAGGATACAAGAGTGCCAAGCTCCGCAGCCTCCAGCCAGGCTCTGGGGGTGATCAGAAAGCCACCTCGTGGCCAGAGGCTGAAACCTGACAGCCCCAATGCTCCAGAGTGACCCCGGGCAGAGCGTGTGCAGGACGGGCCAACGAGTAAGAGGGATGTGCCCTGTGGCTGATGGAGTTGGCCTCGGGGCAAAGACGACACCCAAGACTTATCCAGGTATCCATGGAAACCCAAAGGTGGAGACTTGCGCTTCCTTTCCCTGGCTGTGACCGTGAGTGGCCCTGGAGACAGCTGGGGTGTAAGACACGGGTGGCTGGAAGTATAACATCTAGCTGCGTAAGGTGAGGGGTGCCGCATCTGTGTGAGGTGGGCTCCTGACTGACTTCGGCTGTGACACACTCAAGAGTTTGCTAGCTGAGCGCCTCTGACAGGCGACTTAATTCCTGTGCCTCAGTTTCCCCCCATATAGTAAAGGGAATCTGCGCAAGTGTTCACCCCGAGGATTGTTCGGAAAAGCCTTGAGACATGAACACGGGACAGACCTAGAGGAGAGCTGACTCCACTCGTGTAAGAGAAGCCGGGGCTCTCTGGCTTTGTCTTAAGAAGCTCCGTCAGCGAACAACTCAAGTTGAGGTGAGGACGCAGGCTGTGGTGACCACCGCCTGAGTCCCCCGGGGTTCCTCTCTCAGAATGTCCCAGGTAGAACTGAGGCAGCAACACCTCTACCCTTCCCGTTCTTGACCTCATGCAAGAGACTGTGAGTCTGGGGGGTGTATTTGGAGGATTTGTTTTCTCGGGGGGGGGGGGGGAGGCAGCTAGTACAGCAGCTGAAGGCTTGCTTGGAGGGTAGAGGGATTGCAAGGACTGGCCCAGCATCCCAGAGTCAGACACAGGGAGCGGGGAAGGGGAAGGGGCAGGAGGGGCTGCTGCTCTTTCCATTCCAAGCTTGCCAAGTCAAAGGGCAAGCATGTGGGGGGAAAGGGCCCTGTGCCTTGGTAGAAGGGCTTGACTGAGCCCAGTGGCCCTGCAGAGAGTAGAGCTGGGGGTGGGGGTGGGGGGCGGGGAAGCCAAGTCCTGCGCTTCTTCAAGCTACCCTGGGGGAGTGCCAGAGATGTGGGGAGCACTGGAGATGTGGGGAGTACCAGAGCCGTGGAGAGTAGAAAACACACTGTTGTGGTCCCCACAGGCCACCCCAGGCAGACAGCTAGATAGAGGACAAGAGAGAGTCCGTGTCCGGAGTTACAGGTCTGAGAAAGGATATGAGGGCTCCTGTCTGTACCCTGCCAGCGACAGTAGCGGCTGTCCTCATCCAGGTACAGCCAGGACATGGACGGCAGGCGGGCCAGAGGCCTGGAAGTACTGAGTGTTCCCCAAGAATGCTGGCAGTGTATCCCTCTCAGTAGCCATCTCCCACTCTGCCTTAGAACAGCCACAGGGACAAACGTGCCCCAAGGCCAAAATGGAACCTGTTCCGCTAACGTCAAGTTCTGGGTCACGCCAACACGCTGGAGACGCTCAAAGCATCCGGTGCTCTCCAGCCTCACAAAGCTGCCCACTTTCCTGGGCCTGCTGCCCCTTCCTTGTCCAGAGCTGGCACCTGCTACACCCATGTCTCAGCTGGTCCTCATCGTGGTGTCCTTGCCTGCCTTTCTCTCTTGGTGGTGCCATTGTCTCCCACGTGACCCAGACCAGCTTCTCATCTCAAGGCCTACCAATCGAGTCACAGTCCTGGAACCGAGGATGTGGGCGTGTTTGGGGGAGGGGCAGAAGAAACTCCCGTGTTTGGGGGCGGGGCAGTATTGGGGGCGGGGCAGAAGAAACTCCTGGATGCCCTCCCTAGGGAGGCAGGCGACTTCAGGTGTGCAGCACCTCCCCCTGCTGCAGGGGGAGGGAGGCCCTGCAGGGGTCCTGTTCGATGTCCCGCCCCCTGCCTCATCTGCTCAGTAGGCCTCAGCCAATACTCATTAATTCCCAGGCCTCAGTTTCCCCGTTTGCATAAGGACAGTTCTAGCATTCACTCTAGTGCAGATATGACTTGTGACTTCACTGGTAGCTTGTTAGGACCGGGCTCAGGGGGTAGTGACAGCCTTGGAAGATAGCCAATGCGTATGGCTCACCTCACCCCCTAACCAGAGCTACCCTCCCCCCCGTGGATCTCGTTGCTACACACACACACACACACACACATACACACGCATCGTGGCTTTCAGGAAGGAGCTGGGTTTTATTCAGCCTTGAAGCCACGTGCTAATCTTACAAGGACTTAGCTATGATCTGGTTGTTGAGTGACTGCTTGACCCGGCAAAGGGCGGTGTGATTCCCATGATAATTTAGGAGGTTGATGCTGGGGGGGGGGGGGCCCCCCCCCCCCCCCCCCCGATCTCTCAGGGAACTTGTGAACCAGCTAGAGCTGGATTTGAATCTCAGCCCTACCGTTTATGAGCTGTGTGGCCTTGAGCAGATTGCTTCGCCTCTCTGAGCTTTAAGTGTCTTATGTGTTCACTGGAGATGACAAAAATACTGACGTGAGGAGGGTTTGGTTAGGCTTAAATGAGATGAGACGTGCGAATTGTTCGTTTAGGTTTAAATGAGATGATACATGCGAAGACCTGACACAGAGCTGCTAACGAACAAATATTCGTTAGACGTGCTTTTATTGTTATTATTGGCCCTTCGCCCCCATAGGCCGAGGAGGCCATTCTTGAAGGTGTGTGGAGAACTGTCAGGGACGCCTGTATGAAGTGGTTCCCACACATGCGGGCTCCATTCTGTCCCAGTCGAATCTCCTTCCTGTAGCAGCTCAACTGCTCAGACACCGCGCGTTGAAAGTGTTTTCCCGAAGGCTTGCCAAAACTAAAAATTTCGTGTGAGCAGAAAATAGTCTTTTTTTTTTTTTAATTTGGTTTTGCGTCGTGTGGTAGTCAGATGGGAAGAAGAGGGAGCCAGACGTGTTGGTTTGCCATGGAGAGGAGGGGGCTGGGCTGGGAAGCCTCAGGGAGGGGCACCTCCCCTTCCACGTGCCTCTTGACCGTGGGTCACATGGAAGTACACACCGAGAGAGGTTCTCTGGTGGGTGACAGAAAACCCCAGCTTAGCCTATGGCGGTAGTGAGGCCAAGAACACCCACTGTGTCTCTAAAGAGGCTCAGAGGACAGTCCTATCTCTTCTCTGCTCACTTCCCTGTGAGCTGGACCCCGCACTTTCAGGAATGGCGAGCGGTGGCTGGGTTTCAGAGGAGCCTTTTGAAGAACCAGTTAGAACCTGGCCCGGTCTCTGTAGGAAGGAGCCAGAGCTCTGAAGAATGGGGTTAGACAGGCGGCAGGACTGCACAGAGGCAGACGGGCGTGGGTGTGTAAGGTGTGTGGAATCTATCCCAACCCCCAAATGCAGCTGTCCCGCAGGCCCCGGGTTTTCTGAACACACACCTCAAACCCAACATGGAATCCTCGCAGAAGATGCTTAATTTTCCCTCCGGAGGGTGCGGCAAGGTGTTCACAGGGTGCTCAGCACCCACAGCTCCATCTCTGTGAGGCAGGGGACCTTCTGCATAGCTGGTGTTGGGGGCACCAGGAGCTGTGGGAGTTTGAACAATCATGTCTTCCCCTTGCCCCTCCCACCCGAGACCCTCCTCCTGGAAAGAGAGAATGGAGAAGAGGCTGGTGTCTTGGTGTTTTTGTTTGTTTGTTTTGTTTTTGTCAACTTGACACAAGCTAGGGTCATCGGGGAGAGGAGCCTCAAAAGAGACAATATCAGATTGGCCTGTGCAGACGTCTGTAGGGCGTTTCCTTGGTTGATGATTGACAGTTGGTGTGGGTGGGCGTGGTGTGGGTGTGCCCCATCCCCGCCCATTGTGGGTGGAGCATCCCTGGGCTGGTGGCCCTGGGTTCTATAAGAAAGCAGGCTGAGCAAGCCATAGGGAGCAAGCCAGTAAGCAGCGCCCCTCCATGGCCACTGCATCAGCTCCTGCCTCCAGGTTCCCGCCCTGACTTGTTTGCTTTTGGTCGTGGTGTTTAGCATAGCAATGGACAGAGTGCGGCCTCGCTGTAGCAGCTCCTTCTGGCTTACTCGGGGTATTTATCATTTTCTGCACAGGGCTAGACTTGACATTGGGAAAGCTTTCTGTCTAGAAGAAAAAAAAAAGTGAGCAGAAAGTAGAGCGTTCCTGCTGGCCTTCGGGTCCTCCGGAATCCTATCTATGTGTTACTGAGGCCTGTGGCTGACTGAGGGCTCCCTCTTGTACAGTCTTCGATGGTGACAACTGCCAGGCACAATAAACTCACTTCGTTCCACAGATTCTGTCCCCATTGTTCACCCCTTTGCCGTGGAAGCCTCTTGCAACCGCAGAGATTTCTCCCATCTATATAGTGTACCTTGTCTTGATTTTTTTTTTAATTATTTATTATATATAAGTATGCTGTAGCTGTCTTTAGACACTTTTTCTTCTCCCTCTGGCCCCTATCACTTCATCCCAAAGATTGATTGATTGATTGATTGATTATATGTAAGTACACAGTATCTGTCTTCAGACGCCAGAAGAGGGTGTCAGATCTCATTACGGGTGGTTGTGAGCCACCATGTGGTTGCTGGGGTTGGAACTCAGGACCTCTGGAAGAGCAGTCAGTCCTCTTACCCGATGAGCCATCATCTCTCCAGCCCTTGAAGGTCATTCTTGTGTCTGCCTACATGTCATAGTCTGGCCACCTGCTTGAAGTTATAAAGAGTGACAGAGATTGGGGGGGGGGGTCATCATAGGAGTGAATCCTCTGAAATTCAGGGGCAGCTCATGTGAGGTCACTCAACCACCCAGCCACGGTGCTATCCTGCCCCCCCCCCGTGCTCTCTGACCAGCCGTGCCCAGGCTTCCAAGGCTGCCCGCCCACAAACCCCTCCCGAGGCTGCAGTGCTCTGGGTCAATAATTTATGCTAACACTGCACCTCACCCCACTGACCCCCTTCTTGGAGTAAGGCAGAGAACTGGACACCCAGAGATTAAATTGCACACCTTAGGGCACTAGTGCCCGGGGCAGGGGGGGGGGAGCTGAGTGCTCCAGGCCAAAGCACAAAGGCAGTAAGTAGCCCTTCTACAAGCCGCTGGGTCGTTGGACTCTGAGTTCTTCTGCTGCCCTGACTGACACTGTTGTTTAACCCACATAGTTACTGAATATCTGGAGCCACACCTAGGAAGGAGTCAGCACCCTGTGGGGCCACCAGGCAGCGACTGACTTTCCTTCCTTGCATTTTTGTGTCTTAGATGCCTGGCCCCTCCCCTGCACGCTGCCCTGACCCTCAGCCGGGCCCCTGATGTTGTGTTCTCTGCAATGCAGCAAGTCTTCCTCCTGAACTTCCCGGGCATGAAATCCCACCTCGCCAGGCTGTGTGGGGGACAGGCAAAGCCCTCCAGGCTGAATGTTGTCTGTAACGTTACACCGTTCAGGGTGGTTTTCCCATTGGGCTCTCTTCTCTAGACTCCTCCATTCAGGCCTTCTGTATCTCTGGCTCTGTGCTGATCCCCGGTCATATTAACTCCTTCGGTCCTCACACCCTGTTGGGGCATCCCTCACATCCCTGATTGTCTTGGAAAAGCTATATTCAGATGGGCGTGGCTAAGCACAAGCTCACCACTGGAGAAGTTGCCTCTGCCCAGCGCAGCCCCATGGAACAGGTTTCTGTTGTACCATCTCTGCTCCCCGCCTCCACCAGTCCACAAGAGAGTAAGCACTCAGCAAACACTGAGCCACAAGGCTCCCACCACTCGGGTCACATGAACGGTAGCACTTGGTCTCCAGGCCCGGAGGGTTGAAGCATCCCTTGCTGGGAAAGGCAGCTGTGGGAGGTGAGCCTGTTGACAATGCGGGCTTTTCTCCCTGGTGACATTTTTTTCTAGCATAAAACTGCCCCGGGCTAGAGACGCAGTCCAAGGACTTGGCACCACTGGGTCTGTTATTGACAGCGCAGGCCTCTGGGGTTCCTCATGTGCTCAGATAAAGACATTTGCCCAGCGAACCTGCCCGGCTATGTGAGAGCCGAGGCCTGCTCCTTTCAGCTTCAGATTTAACCTAGTGGCTTGGCTGGCCTGGATGAAGACTTGCTATTGGGGGCCCTCTGAACTGAATGTGAGCTGCTCCTGGGACCCAAAATGACAGTGAGTCCTGATGGTGTGTCTCGGGGGATGGGAACAGTGCTGCTGGACTGGGCGGGACTGAACTGGACTGGACTGGGTGGGGCTGGACTGGATTGGATGGGGCTGGACTGGACTGGGTGGGGCTGGTCCTGGGACTCTGCAGAGTGCAGTGGCTGGACAGACAGAACTGCTTCTGGATCCCAGCCCTCTGCAGTTATGTGTGACATAAGACAAGACATGGTGTGGTATGACCATTGGGATGTAGCATGATCTGATATGAATGACTCGATTTGATTGGTATCCCGAGAGCAGTGACGCGTGACATGCATGTGACATATGGTTTGATCCCCAATGTGTAGCAATTCTAACCCTCCTCAGCTTCTGATGGGAATTACATCCCCGTCAACCCCAGCATGAGCCCAAAGCAGGACTGTGACAATGCTCTGAATGCCTGATTTTACAGGACACCCCAGCTCAGATGCACGCCTCTGTGTAGCCTGTGGACTCCCCACCTCAACACCATGGGACAGGCTGGCCTTACAGCTTGATACCACTGCCCAGTAGCAGGAGAGTGGCCTGAGCTACATAGCCACAGCCTGGGGGGAAAAGTCCCCATGGAGGACATGTAATTTGCGTGCAGGCCCTCCACGCTTTGGTAAACTGGAGCATCAGAAGTCAGATCGTCTTAAAGCTACAACTCTCTGTAGACTACTGTGTGTGACTCTGCCCACCATAGTATAGAGAGTGCCTGCTGGCTTCCCTGGTGGAGGCTGACAGATCGGAGAAAGAGTTCCTCAGCTCATTCTCAGCAGCAGTATGGCCTCATGGGCCTTTCTCAGAGGGAGCTTCAGTTTTCTAACTTATAAGTTGAGGGGCAGTGCCCAAGGCGGGCAGGCAGTTAGATAGCACGGGGGAGGTTGATGATATCTGGTCTTGGTGTATCCATGATGCACAGCTGGGTCTGTGGCTTTGGATGAAATCTTCCCCTCCCTGAACCTCAGTTTATCTGTCTGCTGAATAGCATAAATTCCAACCTGCTTCACAGGGTCGCCATAAACAAACCACCACAGTGCGTTTAGGAATTGTGACGATTTGGATTAGGCCTGTCCCTTAAGGCTTACCTGCTGAGGCTTGATCCCCAGTGTGGCAGTGCTCAAAACTGACTAGGTCATGAGGGTCCTGACCTGGCTATCGGGCCATGGACTCATAGCTGAGTGACCGGCTGGGAGATGGGGGGTCACTGGAGGAACAGCCTAGGAGGGAGAAGGGAGTCGCTGGAGGTGTGCCCTAAGGGGGATAGATTGTCCTCAGCGCTTCCCTCCAGCCTTGCCTCCCCTCCTCCCTCCTTTTCCTGCTCGCCGTGAGGTGAGCAGCTTTCCTCCATCATGAGTCTCCACCATGATAGCCTGCCCACCACAGCCTGGACATGATGGGACCGAGTAGACAGGGACTAAAACTTCTGAGCCAAAGGAAACCTCTCCTTGCTCTATATTGTCAAGGAAACAGGAAGATAAGCTGACATGGGCGCAGCTCTGGGACTCAACTCCTAAGGCCAGGAACTCAGAACACAGCCTGGTTTGGAAGCAGATTGTTGAGAGATCATTGCTGTGCCGCTGAAACACAGTAGGGTGGATCCAACACAAAAGGACAGTGGCTTTTAGAGAGAAGAAGGAGCTGGAGGAATGGTTCAGCGAGTGAAGGTACCTGTAACCCTGACCCTCATGGTGGACGGAGAAGACAGAGCCAACTCCCTCAGTTGTCCTCCAGCCATCACATGCACGTGATTGATAAGTAGGTAGGGAGGTAGATAATAGTTGGGAGATAGATAGATGAATGGACAAATGGATGAAAAGGTAGATAGATGGTTGATTGATTGATAGATAGATAATAGATGATAGAGGAAAGAAAGGAAAGAAAGAGATGAATGGATAGATAGATGATAGATACATGATGGATGTATAGACAGGTGGATGATGGATGAATGGGTGGCAGATGGATAGAAAATATATGGATAGATAAAATAGATAAAATGGATAGACAGAAGACAGATATATGATAGATGGATAGATAAATGATAAAAATAAATGGATGGGTGGATAGATGGATAGATATACAGGCAGACAGACAAATAGAAAATGGATAGGTGGGTAGATAGATAGATGGATAGACAGATAGGCAGGCAGACAGAAAATAGATGGATGGGTGAGTAGGCAAACAATAGACTGATAGACAGAAAATAGATAGATGATAGACACTAAATAGAGATAGAAAAGATAGATGGATGGGTAGATAGATGATAGATAGATAGATATAAAATAGATGGATAGACTAGATAGATAGGATAGACAGACAGACACATGTAATCTTTTAAAGGCACCCGTGCTTCAGCCCCGGCTCCCGTTACCATCCGAGGTTAGCGCTATGTCTACCTCTAGGGAGCATCTTCTTACTGTAGCCCGCGAGTGGGGGTTACAGTGGATGTTATTGGGAACACCCAGATCTGGCCAGTGTGTCAAGAATAAGAGACGGCAGAGCGCTCAGCCTTCAATGGGGCAGCTGCATCCCTCCCTCCGAGACCAAGGGAACAGCAGAGAAAGGATCCTCCACCCTCACACTGGCAAGCCGCCCTGGTTATCGGTGGGTCTCGCCCAAAACAGAGGCCTGAGTGGGCTGGGCATGTGGTGAAGGAAGGGTCCCGTGGGAGAGGAAGTGGGGGGTGAGAGAGGAACGGGGTAGGACAGTCACTCCAGTTTATTATGTAAATTATGAAACTGTCAAGCAATTATAATAATAATTTAAGATGGGGGGGTTAATAGACACTGGAGGCCAGCATGCAGGGACGAAGGCAGGCACGAGGGGGTTGGGGTGGCTACCAGTCGTCTGGTACCACAGCAAAGTCAGGGCAAGCCTCATGCCCTCAGACTGCGGAGGATCTCACCTCCCTAACACAGTTAGTTTTCCCTTTAACACCATTCCTCACGCTGTGGTCACCCCCATCCAGAAGACTATTTCGGTTGCTGCTTTATAACTGTAATGAATCATAATGTCAATATCTGATATGTGACCCCTGCAAAGGAGTCATATGACCCTCACAAAGGCATCGTGGCCCACGGGTTGGAACTAACTAGCTCAGAGGGACCTACTGATAGGTCAACGTGTATAGACTTCCACTCTAAGTTTATGTTGGTTGGTGGCGTCTTGTTGCCAGCTGAAGCAAACAAGCACAGAGCCTGCGACAGACTAAGGGAGAAGGGGACGCTTCCTGATGTATGGCTCCTTTCTTTATCTCTGTGTCGGACCCTCTATTGCTGAGTTGACGAGACCATTGTTTGGGGTTCAGCTGGGCATGGAATGGGGACCCCTTCAAGATGAACCCCGTGAGCACGCCACCTCGTGCTGTCTCCCACGGTTGTTCAGTTCTCTGTCCGTTGGACATTTCTACCAAAAAACAAAAATTGTTTGTTTGGAAGTTAACTTACTTGAAAATATAAAACCAATGTTCCTTCCCCTAAAGAGGCTAATCACCATTTATAGTCAAAGGTGTGCCTTTCCCTAAAGAAGCCTTTTCTAGTTAAAAGCAGCAGGGTGCAGCTCTAGCAGCCTCTTGGGGCTCTGAGCCTGAGGCTTGGGTGTTAAAGACCTGTAGGCAATAGCCAGGGCTCTCTTCCTGATTAATGGCGGAGATTCCAATCAAATACTTTGCTCAGTCTGTGAACTGAGGTTTACTGCACTGGAATCAGCCCCGACAAGGTGACCCATCCACTTTCTATTGTCTGATTGAAATCTTAGATCCTGTGTAGGGTTTGTACTTGCATGTACTTGACCACATTGGACAGGCAGATTTACTTCTCTGAACTTGACCTCCATGTTTATACAACGGGATTATCCTGGTACCTGCCTCAAAGACACACAAGAAATGGTTCTGTGTGATCTATTTGTGAGGGGCCAGCTCCATGAATCGGGGGTCCAAGGGCGGATGCAGGAGTCGGGCTGAACTCTCAAGCAGGTAACATAAGCTGCGGCTCTGTCAGTCAAGGCTCCTCCCAGGAGAGCTTTGGCAAAAGCCATTCTCGGGAGTGTTTACTGCCCTTGGGATCGTGCCAAGGTTAAATGCAAGACCAGTCCTGGTGACATTCGCTTGCAGGCAGGACTGTTAAACCTGAGGTGACCCACAAAACACAATGACCAGGTGGGTAAAAGCCAAAATAGTTATGATCTTTCTCTTTTGAGGAAGCCACAAGTGAGCGTACTTAGTACCCCATGGATCTAACTAACGTCACCTCTTAGATTGTGTCTGTGACCATAGTCAATCTTTGACTCGGAATGCCCAGCATCTATCCTCAAATTCCACATGCTGGGTGCTACCCACGGCCCAGACCTAGAGTGTTCAGAAGCCTCAAGGCTGTCTGCAGTGCCCCTTGCTCAGACAGGCTTCCATCTGCTGACAGTGGTCCGAGAGGGGCTTTCTGAAAAGAGAATCACTTATTTTGACTCAAGGACACCACGACCCTCCAGGATCTTGCTTCAGTTGTGACTTCATCCAGGCTCAAACGAAGTTCATCAGATCTCTGTTTCTCACATCACAGCCTACTTCCCTGGCCTCCGGCTGCCTGCAAGGAGTCCAATGCTTACCCCTCCCAGGTACCCAAAGCCATAGGATGTTGGAAACCCCAGTTTCCCAGCTCAAGTCTATGATCGCTGTGGTGGGCAGGGGAGATGAGCCGTGACTGGTTCTGGCCAGGCAGGACCATTTATCTCGAGCTGAGTGTGAAATCGACTCTGCTTAAGCGCAACTGGCTGGAGATGCTGGGAAGTGAAGTGAGGCAAAATGTGTGTGTGTGTGCGTGTGTCTAGGGGATTCAATCTGAGGTTCCCAAGGTCCCTGAATCTTTTTCAGACAAAGAAATGACTCATTGCAGAAACCCAGCAACATATATACACACTCTTGCATATACACATATATACATGCACACTCAAACACACTTGCATATACACATACACACATGCACACTACACACATTCACAGGTGTACATATGACACACGCACATGCACATACATTCATACACAGCACATGCATGCACACTTACCGAGCATATGCACTCACACACACACTCACAGATGCACACATACACACACCCACAGATGTATGAATAACACAGTCACATACACATATGCACTCATACATGCACACACACTCACAGATGTACAAGTAACAGTCACACACAGAGACACACTCACTCTCTCTTACACACACACACACACACACACCCCTCATCCCCAGTACCATGTTGCCTGGAAACAAGGTAGGAGTCTGCTTGATGAATGGGACAGTGTTCCTCTGCACTGATTTCCTGGTTTCTCCTGGAAGCTGTAGCTATTTTGGGGTTCTGGTGGAGCCCTGGTTAAGCTTAGCTGGTTACAGCACCCCGGGCACCTGAGGTAAAGGGGATGAGGGAGGAGCAGAGAGAAGTGGCCCTGGAGGCAGCAGCCCTAACTGAGGCTTCACTCCATGCTGTCAAGCTGGAGCCTGCCATGACAGCTCAAGTCCCCTCAGAGTCACCACCTCTGCATCTGCTCCTACTCAGCCTTGTCCCGTCCCATCTCTGCCAGGTATCTTTGTGCTTCTCTTAGGTCCCATCCCCACACTGGCTGGGAATACCCTCTACGTGATTCCACATCCCCAGACACTGGAGCCCTCTAGATTCTGCTTGTGATCCCTGAGCGACTCTGGGCAGTTACCCCTCACTGAGCCTCTCTTTCCTTGTCTGTCCAGCGGGATAAGGAGAACTCTTTCTGGGAGGTTTGTGTCAGACGTTCGTGTAATTGACTGACATGGGGTGAGGCTCAGCAAAGGCTAGCTTGAACGAAAGCCAAGCTGGGTGAGCGGGGAAGCCAGGCTTCTGCTCCTTCACTATGCGGGAAAGTTGGGCTGCCAACGAGGTGGTGAATGCCAGTAATTCTCTGAGCTTGGGAGCATGAGGAAGAGGATTGCGGGATTACAGAGCAAAACCCATTATCAAAAGCAATAACAACAACAAAGACTGGAGCTAGAGCTTCACCCACTGTCTCCTTCAGCTCAGTGCCTAGCCTACGCCTGCCCTGGAGCTCAATACAACTGAGGCTGCAGCTCCACTGTGTCCTTCGCGCCGCTGAGCACCGACCCACACGATTTAGCTACCCAGGGGTCTCACCGGAAAGGTCAAGTTTGATAGACCAGTGTGAACTGGGAGGAAGCAGCTTTCTGAGCTCTTGATTCCAGCTGATTCTAAGGCATCCCATTCTGCCCTCCCAGCCCCAAGCCTTGGGGTGCAGGCTGCTCCCCCACATACAAACGTCTATGCAGGAATCCCCATTGCCAGCGTCCTGTTGCTAGCTGAAGGAGCGTTACCGTGTTCTGAGGGACAGGACAAGGTGAGGGAGCGATGAAGTCATGGAGAGGTGGCCTCCCCAGAAGACTAGATGGGGGAGCTCGATGGCACACCCACTGCTCTGCCCAGAACTTGCTTCACAGACAATGGCTATCAAAACTGCTAGAGTGCCACAAACAAGATGCCTTCTTTGGAGGCACATTCCAGACCCAAGAGAGGTTATTTTCATTGAAAGTTATCTAAAGGGAAGCCAAGAAGCTAAGGATACTGCCTCCCTGTGCTGGGAAGGGAAAGCAAAACTTCACAGCGATGGGGTGGCAGCGTGTTTTTCTTCCCCAGGGCATTCTCTGTGCTGTGTGCTGACTCTGTTTTCCATCCAAAGAAAACACCCTGGATGGAGCTGTGCGTGTGTGTGTGTCTGCCTGACTTCCACACAGAACGGTCTTTGTGCCTGGCCTTCATTCCATGGTGCATGTTAGTGAGGGAGTTGGACACAATGTATCCCTTAGTGCTCCGTGTTCACCACACACCAAGAGGCAGAGGAATATGGTGATGGCAAGGATAGTAGACAGGGTGACGGGTGATGTAAATGTCGGTGTCAGCTGACAATGGTTACAACAACCACAATGTTGACAATGATAATCATCGTGACAGTTGACCATGACTATGATGGCATAGACAATGATTATGATGGTGTGGGTAGTGACTAAGATGATGTGTAGATAATGATGATGTTGACAACAACTATGATTAGATAATGATGGTGTTGACCATGACTATGATGAAGTAGATGATGATGTTGACAATGACTGTGATGGTATAAATAGTGATGAAGTTGAGAGTGACGATGACAATGACTAAGAATGGGTAAACAATGATTGTGATGATGTTGACATTGATGATAGTGTTGACAATGATGTAGATAGTGATGATGTTGACATTGATGATAGTGTTGACAATCATGTAGATAATGATGAAGTTGACATTGATGATGTTGACAGTGAGAGTTGACAATCACTATGATGATGGAGATAATGATGTTGACAGTGATGATGACAGTGACAGTTGACAACTATGATAATGTAGATAATGATGAAGTCAATATTGATGATGTCGTTGGCTATGATGATGTAGATATAAATGATGTTGACAGTTGACAATGACTATGATGATGTAAATGACGATGATGTTGACATTGATGACATTGAAGTGACTATGATGATGAGATTGATGATGTTGAGAGTGACTTTGGTAATATATATGATGATGTTTACAGTGAGGACTACAGTGACAGTTAACAGTGACTATGATGGTGTAGATGATGATGTTGACATTGATATTGGGAATGACTGATGATATAGATGATGATGTTCACAGTGATGATGACAGTGACAGTTGACAGTGACTATGATGATGTAGATAATGATGATGTTGACAGTTATGATGACAGTGACAGTTGACAATGACTATGATGGCACAGACAAATGATGATGGTGTTCACAGTGATGATGATGGTGACAGTGACTATGATGATGACAGTGTTGATGGAAGTGATAATGTTGATGGTGTTGATGGAGGTGATGATGTTGACATTGACTAAGATGGTGTAGATGATGGTGTTGACAATGATGATGACAGTGACAGTTGACAGTAACTACGATGGCACAGACAAATGATGATGGTGCTGATGGAGGTGAGAATGTCAATGATGATGGTGACAGTGATGATGTTGACAGAGACCATGATGATGATGTCAGCAATGGTGGTGACAGTGGTGGTCATGATGGTGATGCTGATGATATTGATGGTTAAGATGACGAGGTGATGCCAATAACAGCGAAATGATGGTGATGGTGACACTGACGGTGATGATGATGTGGACAATGGTAATGACAGCTGTGACAGCGGTGACAGTGGTAACGGTAATGATGTCAACAGTGATGATGGTGATGGTGTCAGTGGTGGTAGTAATGATGATGTCACGATATCAACGATGATGACACTGGTGGTTGACGATGTTGGTGGTAACAGTGATGTTGACTGTGACAAGGAGAAACATCTACTGCCATACATTGCTCTGAGTGTTTTAATTTTCAGTGACCACTTTGTCTCTACAAGAACTTGTCAATCGGGTTCGTGGTCACTGAATTCATCCCCTGCTGCTTGCAAAGTCCTGAAGGAGTCTGTTTTGCCTTGGTGTTCCTGTCTGTGAGATGGAGTTAAAACATCAGCTGTGGGCCGCGTGCTTAGGCAGCGTCTGACTGTGCAGGTGTTCAGGAGACACGCTGGCTCTTACAGACCTTGCTTTGATATTCCTGTCCACCCCATGAGAAGGGAGTCTTCGAGATTTCCCAGATAGAAGGCCAGTCCTGAGCTAGGCATGGCTGAGCTGGGGTCTCACACTGCAGCGCCTCTGTGGGGCTGTTTCTGACCCACAGAGCTCTCTGAACTCAGGCTGGGCTCACAGGAAGCTCCAACCAAGCTGGGCTCAGTGAGCCCAGCCAAGCCCTCAGCCAGGGCACTAGAACTGGCACAGGGAAGGAAGGTTGTGAGGACTATCCGGGGCTAGTGCTAGTCTGCCCAGCAGACACAAGTGTGGACACCAATAAGCAGTATCCATGGTGCTTCGAGAATTTGGACAATGAAGAACCTAGATATCTCCCAGGTCTGCCTCTCCACCAACAGCCCCATCTCTCAGGGAGTAGAGAGATGAACACTGGTGCTTAGCTGGATTTCTTCTTTTTATGTGACCCAGAGCCCACAGGATGGCCCCATTATAGAACAGGTCTTCCCACCTCATTGAACACAATCTAGAAACTCCTCAAAACTGGTGCCCACTTGGTTCCATCCACAGGATTCAGATCCTGTCTATTAACAATCAAGGTTAACCACTGCGACTTCTCGCGAGCTGATCGTTGTCCTAGGGTGGAGGGGAACTGAAGCTGAGCTGAGCTAAGTTCACAGAAGCCTCCTGGGGAGAGTCAGTAAATCATAATGGGAGAACATCATGGAGAAGACACTTGATTATATCTGTTGAGACTCTTAGTCCTCCCGAGTCCTGAAGTGGCAGAGGCTCCTCAGGGGCAGAGGACAAATGGCTTGCAGGATGCCCTGGAAACAAGGTATAGGATATCTAGCAAAAAGCTTCTGGCTCCCAATGTCTTGACAGGGCTGAAAAACGCCTGTGTGTGAGAACACACCACTTAAACACCACCAGCTCCTGTGCTCTCTACATAGAAGCCCAAGGTCCCTGACCTGTAGGTTAAGAGCTTACCTGGGCTGCCAGACTCCAGCAGCCTTCTCCCCTCAGCTGCTTCCAACTGAATTGCCCAGCTTTCATAGGATCCTGGCTGCTCCAGCAAAGGTAAAAAAAAGAACCCCCTGTGCAAATGTGTTTTCATGTAAACACGGCGGGGGGTGGCAGCTGCCTGCCGAGAGAAACAGCTCAGCGGCTGGTGCAGCTCAGGGCAAAATAATAATCCTGAGCACTGCAGCTCCTGGAAAAGAGAGGGCAAGAGCTGGGGGGGGGGGGAACACATGGGAATCTAGGTGCTCCCTGGAGCACCCCGGTCGTCCAGGTGAGCATCTCAAGGGCCCAGATAAGTGAGCAGGCAGGTGTTAACCCTGCCTCCCCAGGGAGGCAGCCGGCCAAGTGGCAGGGCTGACCTTGACTTGTTGCTGCCTTAGGGCTTTTATTACGTGCAATTTGCCTACAGGAACACCTGGTTAGTTTGCAGTTCTGCGAGCTTTGAGTTCAGTCCTCCACCCCACCCCCACCTGCCACCCCCCACCACACTGGGCTCTGGCAATCACTGCTCTTTGCCTTTTCCCAGAAATGGGATCCTACAGCCCTGAGATTCCAGCATCTTTCACTCTGGGCCATGTTCGCCTGTTAGACTCATCATGGCTGGGTGGTCTGAGCAGCCCACGGTTTCTTCAAGGCTGGGTGAGACTCCCCTGAGACAAGAACTCACCACCTTGGGCTCCCTTGCCTGGCATGGGAGGGTGGTGGAAGCAAGCAGAATTGCTCTCTGCATCTGAATTTCCCTGAATCTGAATGTGAGCATGGCTATCATTTCTCTCGTTAGCAACTGAGGAAGGAGACAGATACCGCAGGAAGCAACATTTGTAACATTGTAAGGAACGACTCTCGTAACATTGTAACATTGCTTTCTTCCAGAGGGCTCCTGTTCCCTTTCACCATTGTGACCAGAAGTCCCACCCACTTTACGCCTCCCCTCTCTGAGCTTGTTTCAGCCACCCTAATGTTTTCTCGCAGTGGCTTTAAAGAGTCAGCCACTACATCCTGCCATCCCACCCGCCACCCCCCCACACCACCCCTCACGCCACCCTACCCACCCCCTCACTGAGGGCAGTAGTCAAGGGCATGTGCCCCGCCTGGAGCCCCAAGGCTCTATCTCACCCCTGTTTCTCGATAGTCACAGACCTAAAAGCATTTCTCATGTCTCTCATCTGCTCCCATAGGGGTGTGTGTCACTGCCCACAAAGCGTGAGATCACAGCAGGTCCCTAAGCTTGCTAGAGTTTAACAATCGGGAAACTTCATTGTAGGGTTGGCTCAGAAGAATAAAGCCAGATGTGGTGACTGCCCTGTGATCCCAGCACTTGGAAGGTTGAGAAAGCAGGGGTGAAGGGTTCAAGGCCAGCTTGGGTTATATAGTGAGACCCTCTTTAAAAACAAACAAAACAAACAAACAAAAAAAATTAGGTAAACTTAGCTGAGGTATCTTCCTGTGACTAAGGAGGCTTTAGGGACCCTCTTGCTGTGTTAGACTTTCGTTTAGTCTTGGGGACTAGAGCTGGCACCAGGCTTCCTTTAGGAATAGTGTGCTCACAGGACCCACCAGGATGTCCTGGAGATGAGGCTTCCTGAATAGAGTCTCCCATAGAGACAAGAGGTAGACTTATCCCTAAGTGCCTGTTCCTATGGAAACAGGAGATGGGGTGTCAGGAGAAGGAGCGTGTGCACACACACACAGACAGACAGAAAGGAGAGAAAGAGACAGACAGAGACAGAGAGAGAGAGAGAGAAAGAGAGACAGTGGAGAAAGATAGAGGAGAGAGAGACAGTATCTCACAGCACACAAGCCTGAGGTCTTGGCTCAGCACTGATGACCTTAAACACGTCTCTTGACCTTTGGGAGCCTCAGTTTCTCATCCATGTGATGGGGCCAGGCCAGTACCTGCCTTACAGATTCATGTTGAATGCTGGAAGTTGTGTGTTTTGAGGCTCTGGACGCTGGAGCAAGGTGAGACTAAACCAACGCCTACCACAAGTCTGAAACTATAAAGCCACCAGCTTCCTGGTGCCAGGGGCCACACCCTCTTGAGGTCCAGAGCAGGCACTCCCTCAGTGCTGAGAGAACAAGCCAGGGTGTGCTGCCCTGCCCCAGAGTGGGTCTGGGGGGATCAGGAGACATCCCTGAGGGGAGAAGAAACTCTCCCCAGATGTGAAGCATCTGGTTAGGGTTAGGGTTATGGGGTGATGAGCTCTCCCTGTTAGAACAGCCTCCAGTTCAGGCTGGTCCCCTGTGGCCAACTTTAGGCTGCAGATGAGGCTGATACTAAGGGACATTTGTTGATTGAATGAATGAACTGTAGTTTGACTATTGGAAAACATATATATGCATATATGTATGTATATATGTATGTATATATGCATGTATATATGATATATGTGTATGTATATATATGTGTGTGTATATACATACACACACATATATATACATATATACACATATATATGTGTGTATATATACATACATATACATATACACACATATACATACATATATATACATGCATACATATGTGTGTATATATGTATATATAGTATATACATGTGTGTGTGTATATATATATATATATATATATATATATATATTGTATATATATTTGATCAGAAGAGCAGAGAGCGTTATCTACTAGGCCAAGGCCACAGAGCTATAGAATGATCTTGAAGCCAAAATGGAAAGAAAAAAGAGAGACACCACAGCTTGATGTGCCCCGCACAGAACCTCCACCTACCCACACCACTACTTGTGGGCAGCTGATATTTCTCAGAAGACCGTGTGAAATGACAGTGCCCATTTCTTCTTGTAACAGAACCACTCTCTTAGCAATTTACAAGAAGCCTCCACAGGACACTGACCCAGGCAAGGCTTTTCTGGGTGCAAGCCATGCCGACTGTGGGTTGTGGGCAAACCTATAGAAGTAGGTGTGTGACCACTTCCTTTGTAGGCAGGAAACGACTCCGAGAGGCGTGCGGCATTTGAGACAGGAAGTCAGTTCCACTCACTAGCTTTGGAGCATTGGCCTTCCCTCAATTGGCCCAGCCCTGCGGGGCAGACTCCCTGTCCAGTGCTCCTGGAAGGGTCAGGCAGACTCCCTGACCAGTGCTCTTCTGGCAGGAACATCTAAGGCCACCAACAAAGATGCAGAGGCACGTTCCCTGTCCCCAGGTGACTCCTGCGCACCCCAGCTCCCAGCCCCTGGGATGTAACCACACAGACATCTCCCCTTCACCGGGTGGATTTATTCTTGGGGGTGTGTGGGCGATGAGTGTTTGTGTGGGGGAACGTTTGTCTAAATTTAAATTTTAAGACGTGTTCAACAGCAGCTTATTAATGCTGGGGCTGGAAATGGATGGCTTTTTTTTTTCTTTTTTTCTTTTTTCAAATAAACTGATAAGTAGGTGCCTCCCCCAGTTCTCCCTTCTGACCCAGCCTTACCTCTCTCTCTGCCCTTGGGCTATAGGGCCACAGAGCAGCCATGGGCAATCAAGATTGGAGAGGGACAAGGCACCTCTGTCCTGCCTTCCTGCTGTGGCTATCTGAGCTACTTCCTGCAGTCCAGGCAAGGAGTCCAGCTGCTCCCCCACCCCCGCCACCGTAATATGCATAGTCCCCCCCCCTACTGTCAACCAGCCCTCTCAGCAACCATGGAGATGGGAGGGGATCGGTACTCTCACCCGGTGTTACATGTAAGAACTTGCAGCCCCGATGCCTTAAGTGACCCCGTGTTCCTTTTCCGTCTTGTGTGAGCACCAAGATCCAAACTCCAGTCTGACTGGTAACAAGGTTCACACAATGGCTGGGGAGATAGATTAGCTGCTAAGGGGCACTCTGTGCCAAACCTGGCGGGTCTCACTCTGATCTCCAGAGAGCACATGACGGGGAAGGAGAGAACCAACTTGCTCAAGGTGTCCTGTGACCTCCGTGTGTGTGCTGTGACACAGAATATCAAATCATTTTCAAGAACCCTCATATACTTCCCTGAGTTTTTCAAAGCACAACTTACTGAAGGAGAGGAAAAAGAAAAAAAGGAACCGTAAACTCACTTCTAGCTAGTGAGGTCCTTTCTGCCCAGCTATGTCTCAGCCCACAGGGAGGCTCCTGCCGCCTCCCGTGGCTACTGTGGTGTTCTGTAATTGCTGAGCAATTTGAAGATGACTGGAAATATATAACTCAGGGGTGTGTCTTTCTCCCCAGCCCCCTGGAAGGCACTGAGGCATGACTGTCTCCCCAGGGAACATTGACCTCCACACAGAAAGAAGCAGGATCTAAATGTCCCAGTCAGAAAACCCACTGCCATTCAGTAGACCCTGGCCACCCTATTACAAGGTCCTGCAAATAGGAACCCCAGCATTGAACCCCAAAACAGAGCCAGTGGTGAAAAGCTAGGTTAAAGCTGGGTGGATTAAATGGTGGCTTAGGCTTGTTCTGCAGGGCTGGTTGGAAACTGTGCCTGCAGCCATATCCCTGTGGCTGGCTCTCCTGTGGTGCAGAGAACAGCTCAGGTCACCACCAGCCTCCAAGGAGCAGGAATGGCCTGAGGGTTTCAGGCTCCAGCTGGCGGTTCACTTTCAATTCCCAAGAGCTGAGGAATCTAGTTTGCAGGTTCCAGCACTAACCAGGTTTCTGGGGCAAATGGCAGTAGCTGCTGTTCCTCATTCTGAGTGGGGTTAAGGACCCCCCCCCCGAGTCTGCACTGGGAATGAGGAGAGAGAGTGGGATAGAATTCTGTATGTCTGAGGGGGTGGGAGAAGGGCCGGCCAGAGTGTGCCACGAGGAGCTTGGGCTTCGCTTCCTATGATGTCCAGGTGATTGACAGAGGAGCTGGAGGACATCCCCTTTCTGCCCGAGGTTACCCTCGTAGGAGGACATTGGGGGAGAAAGTTTTCCGCTAGGTACCACAGAACCCTTTCATCCACTGAAGGCATTGCTGAAGATGCCAAGGGCCAGGGACTTGTGCCTCTTCTGAGAGGTCCTCATTCCCAGCATGGGCACAAAGGAACACACAAAGAGAAAAGGTTCCCTGAATCTGAGGGGTTCCGATCACCATGCTTTCTCCTCATCCCGGAGGCCCCGGGTAAGCAGAGGAAAGAAGGTTCTAGACAGACACCAACCCTTGCTGTTTGTTTATTGGCTTCCTCTTCCATCATTAGATCGGCTTTCTCTTCTGTCAAAGGAGCATAAAACCACTGCGGAGTCTCCTGGAGAGGCTGTGACGGTGGAGATGAAGGCCCAAACTGCAGCAGGTCTGCCGTGGCCTTGGGGGAGCTACTGGAGGTAGGGCAGAGGTTCCTCCCCCAGTGCGTGCAAGCTGGTTGGGACACAGAGCTGGACCAGAGATGCTCCCGGGTGGAAAATTCCTCTGGGGAAGAAGGGTTTCTGATGGAAGCAGTCACTGTTCCCAAATTAGAGTCCAACTGGGTGTGTCAACAAGTGGCAGCTGTGTGTGATTGTGGCTAGAAGGAACTGAAGGAGAGCAGTGTGGACACGGGGTGGCTGTTTCTGGAGCTTGCTCGGTCCCACTTGGCTTGGTGATCCTGGGTCACACTGTTGGGTTCCCTGAGTCCTCCCCATATAAATCATCCCTCCTGACCCAGCTGGTTCTTAAGAACACCTTGCGCTCTGGGACAGCAATGACAAGAGCTGGTCCCACTGAACAGCCTCGGTGCCTCAGTTTCCCCTTCTGTTAGAGAACGCCGCTTTGCCCAGGTGGTACATCTCAGCCGCTTGTCCAGGTCCATGCTCCCTACTCTAGAGAAGACACAGCCGACGGGAGGATGGCGTGGGGTTTGAAAGCTCGGGGATGTTCCTTGGTGGCCTTTAAGCCCGTCTTCAGAGTGTTCCTGTTAGCTGCCTTTGCTGACACAAAGGCCACACTAACTAACCCTGGCTCTGTGACCACAGGCCTGAGCCCCACCAAGAAGGGAAGGTATATCCTGGCTTTGTGCAGGACCCAGACCTGCCCCAGAAGCAACCTTAAGACTTCCCTCTGACACCCTGTGTGGTCTCCCTTAGGAAGCATGGGCAGAGTTGCCCTCAGGTTCAGGGACAGCTTGTGGTGCAGTCTCTGCTACATGGCTCCTATCCCAGTATCCAGTGGGTACATACTGACTGCATGATGCATGGTGTCCCCCCTGCTGGGGACCTTCTCTGGAGTTCTCAGCTCATAGGGCCCATAGGGCTCCCCCTTGCTACTTGGCACTTTGCAGATATTTTAATAGAGCAGACTGGAGAAGTGCCCTTGAACGTAGGGATGCTCAGACTCCGCAAGATGCTGCTGGCGCAGCACAGCAGAGCTGGCTCCATCTTTCCCTCCCGGGGCCCTCCTCTGGACTCCAGGTCCCCTCCTTTCCCTTTCTCTCTGCTCTGCCAACCCCACGGGTCTGGCCCCTGGATAAACATTCTGCCCAGGAATACAACCATCCATTATCTCCCCCCTGACAATTAGCAGCCTATTAAGGATGCCTATGCAAATGAGCACTAATTGACCCGAGACACAGCAGAGCCTGCAGGAAAGCGATGGCTCCAGATGGCTTAATGATAGGGGCCCAGGGCCCTGCTTTACACCGCTCTCTCCTGGGGAAGGGAGTGCTACTGGGCCCCAGAAGTCAGCCAGCTGCGTGGTGGAGAAGAACACAGATAGGGACTGAGTCGCAGCCTGGTCATCAGAACCACTGGAGAGGAGACAGCTCCCACCTTGTCTGTCCCTCCCTTTCTACAGCTTCTCTTACCTTCCCAGGCCAGTGCTGGCAAGTATGTAACCATCCTGTCCTGAAAAAAAAAAATTCAAACTGTTGCAAACACTTTCAATTACAGCTGAAAAAAAAATCAAACTGTTGCAAACACTTTCAGTTGCAGCTAAAATAATGGTGTGTGTTATGGGACACAGGGTGATGTCTCAGTCCACCCAGTGCTTGCCGATGAGGTGCATGCTGAGATGACCAAAAGAACCAGCTCATCTATTGCCTGCAGCATTCGTCATTTCTTTGGGTTAGAACATTCAAAACCCCGCTTTCCTACCTGTTTGAAATGTGAGATGAATTGCTTCCAACCACATTAGGTTAATGTGCAAATGATCATATTTGTTGAAGCAGCAGATAGGACGCACTGTCCCCCCTGCCCATGCTGTCAACACCAGTGGGGCTCAGATCTGCTGGTCTGGTCAGACCTGTGGTCATTTGCATATGCTTCCTTCATCATGATGCAGGCTTCAGGATTGTGCTCGGTGTTGTGTGTTCTTTGGTCCTGGACATAACTCCACATGTAGGCACCATTACAGTATCAGCAGGACTGAGTCGTCATCCCCAAAGTCCTGGGCTCCACCAGTCCCTCTCCCCTGACCTCACCCCAGCAGCAGGTAACACCCCACAGCATTGCCGTCTCTGTAATGCTGTCTTTCCCAGAATATCTCACGGTTGGAATCACACAAGAGTTCTTTTTCGATGCTGAATCATAGTCCCCTGTCTGGAAGTACATCCGATTTCGACTCCTTTGGGCGACTCCGGAGGAGCACCTCGGTGTTAAGTAGTTGTTAGTGGGCTAGGAGGCTGTTGGGAATACACCTCTCTCCCAAGGACTTTGAGCCAGAGAGGAAAGAATAATTATCCCTAATGACAGTATGGACTTTTCTGTTGCAGAAGGCTCTCCAGTGATGGGGATCCTTGCAGATGCTTGCACCCCACCCGGGACACCCTAACTTAGAAAAGTAGAACTTTTTGATTTTTCTATATATATCCTTTCACACACTGGTCCAAGCCCGGGCCTCTGTTCCTAGACACACTGGGTTCTCTCTGAAGCTGTCCCCCAACCCTTCCTCTGCCAAGCATGCCGGCCATCTCTCACCTCAGTGAGTGCTAACCCTGGACCTGCACTTCATGTCTCTGTGACTGATTCACTTCATAGAGAAAGAACGCAGCCCAGGGAGGTTTAGACACTGGAGCTGCCAAGGGAGGAAGAAAAATGGATGTGCTACAACCCCCAGGAAAAGGAAAGTGCTTCCTGCAGGAAGCATCCAGTGGGGCTCTGGATGCATCTGTGGGTTTGGGAGGATGTCAGGCCTGCCTCAGAGGTTGTAAGGAGAGAGGAAAATGTGGGGCATGTTTGTAAGTCCTTTAAACGTGGCACCTGGAACAAAGTAGGTGCTCAACAAATGGCGGCTATCTGCTATCTCCTATCTCCTATCTGCTATCTCCTATCTGCTTTGGGGTGAGATTTCTGTCTGTGAGAGGGAGGAAGGGGGAATGAGATACAAAGTCTTTTAAGATTCATTTATTATTATATCTAAGTACACGGTAGCTGTCTTCAGGCGCACCAGAAGAGGGCGCCATATCTCATTACGGATGGTTGTGAGCCACCATGTGGTTGCTGGGATTTGAACTCATGACCTTCAGAAGAGCAGTCAGTGCTTTTAACCACTGAGCCATCTCTCCAGCCTCCGAGAGACAAAGTCTTAAGGAGAGCCACTGAGTGGGGGAGGGTTGGCAGCTCCAGGAGGCATAGCGGTGTTTGGGTTCCTCTGAGGACAAGCCTGGAAAGGTTTCTTTATCCAGACCAACCCAGTAGCAATACAGCCTGCTGCCCCTTCAAAACCCCAAATTTCCACCCCCAAGGCTATTTTTACACCAGCCCTTGGTACAAAGACTGGATTTTTTTTTTAAAGATTTAATTATTATATGTAAGTACATACACTGTATGTACTTACATACAGTGACATACATACTTCAGACATGAGAGCATCAGATCTCATTTTGGTTGGTTGTGAGCTACCATGTGGTTGCTGGGATTCAAACTCTGGACCTTCAGAAGAACAGTCAGTGCTCTTAACCGTCGAACCATCTTTCCAGCCTCCCAAAGACTTGATTTTAAGGTGAGCCCTGGGGTAAGGGGCAGCCCCTTCTTTCTTCACCCCTTCCAATGCGAACGGCCTGGGGGTCCTATAGTACACCAGGTGCTGGCGCTAAAGCATGGTGTGAGGGGCTCAGACTCCAGGATGCTTTCCCTCCTATCCTGACAGGAGGTGTGGGTAGGAGGTTCCCGTCTGCACCATCCTCCCGGAGGTGGGGTGGCATGGCCCCTAATCTGTGTCCCTCTTCCCTGAGTCCTCTCTACCTTGCCCCCATGCCTGCCTCTCCCTGTCTCCCGACAGCTGCTAATGAGTTCAGTGTCCCCAGATGTCCACTTGGCAACCACTTAAGGAAAAAATGTGTGGCGATATAAAGAACAAAGAGGGAGAGACTAAAGAGCCAGATCTAGAAACATCGTCAGCGAGGGAATGGCTGCGGGGACCAACAGCATGTTCCTCACTGATGTGTAAAATAGCTTCCTGGTTGCTCACATGAGGCAGATGAGCAGGGTGGCCTGGGGCATCTCTGTCCTCTACCCTTTCATTCAGTCCTCCAACAGTGTAACCAGGGAGTGGAGGAGAGTTGAGGCTGGTGGAAACGGTGTCTCTCTCCAGACAGGCTGAAACCCAGGTGGGCTCCTGGCTGGGGCCACGCTCTGCCCTAAAGATCTGAGGTCTGCAGAGTTGAGGGGATCCCTCAGAGTACCAGAGTGACTCCTGGCTTCTTCTCTTCATGGCACATAGGTGTGAAGGGTGTGGGTGTCCATGAGGCGCCAGCTTCAAGATGATCTTCCTATGGTGCTCGGGATAGAGTTTGGTTGGAGGGTCAGCTCCTAGCATGCAGGCAGTCCTGTGGTAGTCTCTGGCACTCTTTAAACAGGTGTGGTGTATACCTATAAACCAGCATTTGAGAGGAGGAGGAAGATTGGGAGTTCGAGGTCATCTTTGGCTACACGGTGAGATTGAGGCAGCCTGGGTTACATGAGACACTGCCTCAAAAGGGGGGAGGGGCTAAAATGTGATGATTGTGAAACCCACACATACACACTCACACACATGCATACTCACACTCATTCACATGCATGTTCACACTCACATGCACATTCATATTCACATACATACTCACACATGCACACTCACACTCACAACTCATACACATGCATGTTCACAGTCATGGACATTTGGATACACACACATACATGCTCGCACATGCATAATCACGCACAATCATACACATGCTCACACATTCACACACAAGCATACTCACATCCATGCATGTTCACACACACATGCACATTCATACACATACATATTCACACATGCACATTCACACACATGCACACATGTGGTCCTAGCAGGACCAAGGCAGGAAGGACTCCTGTGTCTGGCTCCACCCACTCTTCTCTGCCTCCTGACCTGGCTCTTCCTCAACTCTCCTCTACCTAGAGGATATCTACTTCCCCAGGCCTGCTGGGTCGAAGGCTGCTCCCTGGGGAAGCCTTCTTTGATCTCTCATCCTCTGTTACAGACTCCCATATCCCAGGACTCAGCAGAGTCCTCAAAATTCCTGAAAAACCCAAATGTGGGACCTCAGTGCAAGGGCTCAAGGGCTCCTCTCGTGTGCTTGGAGTTATGATCCCAAGGCAAGAGGCAGATGGAGGGTAGGAGTATGTCTGAGGTCCTGGGGTCCTCACAGCCTCCTTCCACTTACCAACTGTGTGTCTCAGAATGAGTTCATCAGTCACTCTGACACTCAATTCTTAGCTCTGTAAGACAACGCAGAACCTCACAGAATAATTGTGAGACTCAAATCAGTGTGTGAGTGTGTATGTGTATAAATGTGCATGTGTGTACATGTATGAGGGTGTGTATTGTGTGAGTGTGTATGTATGACTGTGCATATGTGTGTACATGTATGAGGGTGTGTATTGTGTGAGTGTGTGAATGTGAATGTATGACTATGCATATGTGTATGTGTGTTGTGTGTGTGTATGAATGTGCATGTGAGTGTGAACATGCATGTGTATGGGTGTGCACATGTGAGAGTGTGTGCATGTGTATGAATGTACATGTGAGTGTGAAGATACATATGTAATGAGTGTGAATGTGCATGTATATGTGAGTGTGCATGGTGTATGTGTATTAGTGTGCGTGTGTATGAATGTGCATGTGAGTGTGAACATGCATATATAATGAGTGTGAATGTGCATGTATATGTGAGTGTGCATGTGTGAGTATGTGTATTAGTGTGCATGTGTATGAATGTGCATGTGAGTGTGAAAGTGTATGTGTGTGAGTGTGCATGAGTGCATGTGTGAATGTGTATAAGTATATATGTAAGTTTGTTTATGAATGTGCATATGAGTATGAACATGCATGAGTGTCCATGTGCATGTATATGAGTGTGCATGTGAGCATGTTTTATGTGTATATGAATGTACATGGAATATGAATGCCCATGTGTATAAGTGTGCATGTGTATGAATATGCATGTGAATATTGTGAATGTACATATGGAGGGGCATGTGTAAGTGCTTATTAAACATTATTAATGTGAATTGCTGTTCTGTATCATGAGATACATACTCCAACTCCAGGCTTTGTCATTGTGTAGCCAATACAGCAGCTATGTACTGTTTTCCTCCTTGGTTCCCTAAAGGCAGACCATAGATTATATAGTCTTGTGTTCCTTTAAGTTAAATTTACTATATATGGATAGGATCATGCCACAGCATGCACATGGAGATCAATGGACAACTTTCAGGAATCAATTCTTTCCATCATGTGGGTTCCTGGGGACTGAACTTGAGTCATCGGGTTTGGAGGCAACCACCTTTCCCTGCTGAGCCATCTCCCTGGCCCTGTTCTGTATAACTGGAAGAACAGATGGACAGATGAACTGTTACAGTTTGGATGGAAGGATGGATGAGTGGATGGGTGTCCTGAAGGAAGATGACAGACTGACAGATGGAGGCAGAGACAGGCGGATTTCTGAGTTCGAGGCCAGCCTGGTCTACAAAGTGAGTTCCAGGACAGCCAGGGCTACAGAGAAACCCTGTCTCGAAATACCAATACCAAAAAAATAAAAAAGGGTGGATGGCTGGGTGGACAAACTAATGGGTGTGTAGAGGTTGAAGGTGTCAGATGGACAGACAGATGGATGCTTGGTGGCAGATGTGTATGGATTCTTGTGCTGTGGTCAATTATCAATTCCACATGCCTAGGAGGTGGTTGGTGTAGTAAGTGCTGAGTCCCAAGGATTGTGGTGGCAGACACCACCCAGAACCTCAGTGAAACTCCCGAGCTGCTGTGTGGCTTAAGAGGCCATTCCAGAGCCCCACTTCCACTGGTGATGGACAACTAGGTCTCCCTTGATTGGCTGAGAGCATCCTGTTCGCCCCCTGCTGGTAGCTATATGAAACAGCGTTGCCCAATAGTCAACCTACATCCACGCCTCCCTTCTGCAGATGGCCCAGAGTAGGGTACTCAACTTTTCTTACCCGTGAGCCCTCTCCAAGGCCACTGTGTGACAGCAGAGATGTAGCTGGAAAGCCAGAACATTTCAACACCTCCCAGGAAAATTTGAGTTCCTAACCATCAGGCCCTCTCAGAAAGCCCTGACCAGGGGACGTGGCAGCAGTCGATGGAACAATATGGGCTCTTGCTTTGAGGCTGTCTCTGAATTGTCAAAGCAGTGTCCAGAGTGTTTGTGGAGAGATGATGTCAAAAAGGGTTAAGAACTGTGGTTTGTCCAAGCAAGATGGTACCTAGCTGTAATCCCAGCACTTTGGAGGTAAAAGCAGGAAGAATGGGAGTTCAGGATAGCCTCAGCTAGAGAGCAAGTTTGAATCTAGCCTGGGCTACATGGAATCCTCTCTAAAAAAAAAAAAAAAAAAAAAAAAAAAAAAAAAAAAACCCAAAACCCCAAAGGTTTTAAATTGCAGTGCTCCCAGCACTTGGGAGGCAGAGGCAGGTGGATTTCTGAGTTCGAGGCCAGCCTGGTCTACAAAGTGAGTTCCAGGACACCTAGGGCTATACAGAGAAACCCTGTCTCAAAAAAACAAAAAACAAAAACCTTAATTAAATTGCAGTGCTACCCCACTCATCCTGGAAGCCCTCCCTTCCCTCACCTGTAAAATACGAGAGAATAAATGAGATTATATTCTATAGAGGACGCTCAGCCCAGAGCTGGCCACCTGGAAGCCCACAGCCAATGCCGATCGCACAGATGTGTTGCTTACTAAGCCTGCTTCCCTCCCTTCCCATCTCCCACTCAGGCAGAGATGATGGCCCATAGATTTGATTTCTGCATTAGAACACAAGCCCTTGGGAGGTGTGTCCTATCTCAGCACCTCAGTTATAGCTGGAACACAGCTGGTCTCCTTAGAGGAGCCATAGGAATGAATTTGGGCTCAGCAAAGACTCGAGGTTTTCTTTGGCCTTAAGAGAACCCACACATCCGTACAGGTTTGATAAAAGTTTGTATACAAGGGAGGGGCAGGCAGCTAGGACCTCTGCCTTGCTGGCGGCTTCTACATACAAATTCAACCAATTGGGGAAAAAGCCTGGGGCTGGGGACATGGCTCAGTTGGGTGAAGGATTGGTCACACAAACATGGGCACCTGAACTCAGTGATGGGAGGGCAGAGGCAGGAGGATGCACGGAGCTCACTGGCCAGGCAGTGTTGCCAAACTAGCTTCCAGTTTTATTGAAAAGATCCTGTCTCAAAACACAATGGGAGTGACCAAAGAAGTTACTCAACATTGACCTCTGGCCTCAACACACACTTATAACACACACATGCACACACACACAGATTCACACAGGTACACACTCATAACACACACATACATACACACACATATATACATACATACACAGACACATACATACACACGTATATACATACATACCAGAGACACAGAGACACACACTCATAACACACACATACAGACACAGAGACATACATACATGTATACATACATGCACACACTCATGTACATACAAATATCCATTTATACACACATACATGCATACATACATACACACTGACTCATACACACATACATGCCAGAGACACACAAATACATACATGTACATACAGACACACATGTACATACCAGAGACACTAATACATACACAGACACATATAAAAACACACACATACATACCACAGACACATACAAATACATACACAAACACACATACCAGAGAAACACAAACAAGTACCCACTGGGTCCATACTGAATGTACATTAAAGTCCTTTTATGCCATTATTTTCTAAGTACTTTGTAACAACAATTCCTGAGCACTGAGAATTGCATTAGGTGTTCTAGGCCATGTGAGCATGTGAGATGTTTGGAGACCCACCGGAGGATGTGTGCCCATCCTATACAAACCCCAGACTCCAGCCCAGTAATTGAAGCGCCCCAGCTCCAGTGCGGCAGAGAGTGAAGGCGGGGTTCTGCACTCCTGGGGGCCACACAGCCCAGCTCTCAAAGAGCTTCCAGCCCTGTCTGGGCCTCGGCACAACCCCTTGATGTTGCTCGGGACCTCTTTCCATTCCGGGCTTTGGTGGTGGTGGTGGGGCTCATGCCTGTGTCTGCTGTTTTACAGGTGGTCGGTAGCCCGGTGGCCTGAAGCTTGACCAATGGAGTCCTTCCAGCACGTGTCCCCAGAAGGTGGCACACAGCTTGGCCACCCGTTGGAGATAGAGAAGAGGCCAGCACCAGAGTTCTCCGTGAACTAATCAGACTCAACAGCCCAAGGGGCCAAGAAGGGGTCCCTCCCCCAATCCTTGTCACCAGAGTTCTTTAGCCACACTCTGGGTGAGGAACAAACTGTGAGGAATGGAGACCGCATCCTGTAAGTCCCCTTTCTTGACCTTGGGATTCCAGCAACCTTTGTCCTTGTAACCTCTGGACTAGTCGTCTGGCTTGATTTCCTGCTACAGTGTCTCTGTGGAGAAATCAGAGCACCAAGCCCTCGAGGTTTCATTCCTGAGCTGTCCGGAGAAGCCACGCCCTCCACGCCCCTTCCCAGCCATCCACCCAGCCAGCCCCAAGCGAGCAAGTCCGGAATGATCCTGCTATGGCCAAGCTCTGGTTCAAGTTCCAGCGGTGTTTCCGGTATTTCCGCAGGAAGCCCGTGCGCTTCTTTACCCTGCTGGCAATCTACCTGACCGCCGGGAGCCTTGTCTTCCTGCACTCGGGCTTCGTGGGTCAGCCCGCGGTGCCCCAGAGCCAGGCCAGCCCCGCAGCGGGGAGCCCGGTAGAAGGAGCTGAGCTGCCTTTCCTGGGTGACTTGCACCTGGGCAGAGGTTTCCGGGACACGGTGGAGGCCTCCAGCATCGCACGCAGGTACGGACCCACATTCAAGGGCAAGGACACCAGCGAGAGAGCCAAGCTAGGCGACTACGGAGGAGGAGCCTGGAGCCGAGCCCTCAAGGGGAGGGTTGTCCGGGAGAAAGAGAAGGAAAAGGAGGAGGAGAAAGGTAAGCTCCTGGAGGGATTGAGGGAGAATACAGACACCAACGTAGAAATAACAGCCACGAACTGGTCTCGGAGCTCCAGACACACGTGAATGTAGGGAAATTGGTCCTGTCGTCCATAATCAGTGAATTGCTCCTTAATTGGCAAGTTCCATTTGAACCCCACACTTGCCTTGGTTTAGAATCCCACTGCTTGTTAAACACACAGCAACTCCAGAATCAGGGTTCCAGAGCATCGAACCATTGTCCCAGGATCCGCGGTGAGCACTTGACATGTGCAGAATCAGCGCCCACAGTGCTGAACAGAGCCTCCTACCCTTCCTGGTGTAAAGACAGGGAGGCAGCTGGGCAGGGTGGTGAATACTGACATCCCTGAAGAGGCTGAGCTGGGAGGCCTTGGGGCTAGCCTGCGCTATATAATGAAATTCTGTCTCAAAGAGAGAGAGAGAGAGAGAGAGAGAGAGAGAGAGAGAGAGAGAGAGAGAGAGAGAAAGAGAAAAGACACCAAGACACCGGGAGACCAGGATTAATGGCAGCTACTTAGCAAAGCAAAGCTAAAGCCATGCTAAAGAATTCTTGTCCTGCAGATGATACTCCAGGCACTAATACTGTCCTGGTGAGGGGAGGAGTCAGAGGCTAGAGGCTAGTCCTGGGCTAAATAAGGAGACAGTGTTCCAGGCACTAACACTGCCTTGGGTAAATTTCCAGTGCCTTGCGTATTCTCAGTCTTTTATACCCAAAAAAATTCTGATTACTGGTACAGATCACAGGCTAGAACGGGATACAGATGAGCCCATTCCTGTTTCACAGATGTGGACGGCTGGGGCGGGGGCAGGGGTGGGGATGAGGGGAGTAGCTCAATTAATGGAGCATTTCCCCACCATGCATGATCCTCAGGGGTTCAGTCCCCAGGCAGGGTAGTGCACACCCGTAACCCCAGCACTACAGAGGTAGAAAAAGGACTCGAAGTTCAAGGTCATTCTTAGCCACATAGAAAACTGGAGGTCAGAATAGGCTAGGAGAGCCCGTCTCACAGACGAGCAAATGGGACTGGACAGACGGCAGGTCAGAGATCAGATGCGTACTGTTCTTGTAGAGACTCAGCGCCATTCCCAGCACCCACGTCAGGTGGTACACACCTACCTGTAACCCCAGCTCCAGGGCGGGGAATCTTACGCCTCTGGCACATAGCCACCAGCACACGTACAAATAATTTAAAATGAAATCAAGAGCCAGATGTGGAAGTGTGGGGGGCTTGAGAGGTAAAGATGCCAGTTCAGGGTTTCACGGCTGTTGTCAATATAACCTGGGGTTTAAGTCCCATCTATCCAGATGCCTGGCTTTCTCCGAAGGTATCCCCTCTCCACTGGCAGGTACTATGTGACCAGCAGGCTGGGGAAACCTGTCAGAGCCACAGCTCACAAGATTACAGTGGGAGGATGTGGGGGGGGGAAACCTGTTGAGGATGGGGGTGAGAGGATTGGTCTCCCAAGCCTTTGTGTGCCACAGGAAGCTCTTCTCCACCCCTGGAAGGCACAGGAATCACAGAAGGACCCATCCTAGGGACAGGGACAGGTGCCCCTGCCCCAGTCCCAGCCTGAACCTGGCACAGACGCTGTCTAGAAGGCTCTTACCATCTTCTCCTGTGAGAGAGCCCAGAGCTCACAGAGACAAGAAGACAAAACAGGCTGGGGGCCTTGGCCTAGGATTCCAGCCCCACCTTAGCCATCTGTGTGATCCAGACAATGGCTTGACCTTCTAGACCCCAATTTCCACACCTATCTCAGAGGCCTAACAGTGGCTCCCTTCCAGGCAGACCTGAGAGCCCGATGAGGCATGGATCCGGCAAGGATCTGGCAATGCATCTGAGACAGAACTAGCAGTTAGCAATGCTCAGGAAGTGCCCCCGGGGTCTTCTCAGGGGACAGCCATCTCTTATAAATGAGAGGCTGGTCTGTTAGAGAAATCACTGCTCTTTCCACATTAGGCCCTCAGATTCCACCTCTGACCACTCCAAACAACACCCATCCTTTAAAGTTCCCAAAGTCCCTGCTAGCTTGTTCCTTAAGTTCTCAGATCCCCCTCTACACTGCAGCCTTCTGTCCCTGCTATGCACAGAGCATCTTCCTGCTCTTTGCCTCAGGAGCTCAGTCCTACAGCCTACTGACTCTTTCCCCACACGGCTCCCCACAGCTCCTTTTTTGGAGCCTGTCTCTCGTAGCCACTTTCCAGAGTGACCTAACCAGTTCCATCTGGTGCATGGGTCACAGCCACACTCCCTGAAGCCATGCACATCACCATTCAAAGGCATTTTGCTCAAACAGCTGGGTCTCTGCACGCTCTGCTCCAGGGGGGCAGGGATATTCCAGTCTTTGCCAGCTCAACCCGTCAGCACCTGGGACAGCGCCAGGTGCTTGCTCCGGCTGCACCCAGAGGATGCATGAGTGGCAGACCGGGCAAATGAATGTGTGACTATCCCTCTGCCAGGGGACCTCCCGATTTCTGCTTTGTCCAGCTCCAGTACTCTGCTGCTTCTAAGTCTGATCAGATGCGTGTCACAGGACACACAGTACATATGATGACGTGCCTGTGAGATATGAGAACCAACACAGTCAGCTCTCCATAGCTGAGTGTTCATACCCAGGGATTCAGCCTACCACAGATTAAAAACAATAACAACAACAACTAAGAAAAATGTATTTGTAAGGAACACACACTGGCTTTCCCCTTGTATTTCCAGAGTTCACACTGTGTTAGGGGCTAAAGTCATTTAGAGAGAACTGCTAAACATGAGAGGGAGGAGAGGTCTGAGTTCTATGCAAATCCTGTACTTTGTCAACATGTTGGGGATGCTGGACCCCACCCCTGTGGGATACTGAGAGACCGTCACATGGCCACTACAGCTGTCAGCAGTAACAACATTGTTTATTGAGCGCCTGTTCCATGCTTGCTCCTGTTCATTTCCTGCTCGTGGCTTAGAACAGAGCGGTCTGCACATGTGCCTGGCTCACCCTCTGGATCTCGAGGTCACTTAGTAGCTGCTCTGTTGACAGTACCGGTGCTAACCATTGAGCAGCCGCTGTGGGCTGGACCACATAGGATTGATTCATTGCTTTAACTAGCACTGCTCCATAAATTGGAGGCTGTTTTGGTCCACGTTTTACATGGTAAGACAGAATTCAGAGAGCAGTGGCTTGCCCTGGTTACAGAGGTTGCTGGATAAGTGAAGTTATTGGCTTCCAAAGCATGCGTGCCTTCTTCTCAATGATCAAAAAGCCCATCAGTTGACCTTATACATGTGCTATGAAATAGATAGATAGATAGATAGATAGATAGATCGATCCTCAAGCTCCGGGCTCTCAGCAGGAAGCCCCGGAGGCAGGCAGTGTCATTAGGAAAACACATCCTGTCTGTTGATGGAGTTATTTGAGGTTCAGCACCTTAGATCAGCACTGCCAAAATCAAAATGCTTTTCTGGCCTGCTAATGAACCCTGGCTCCCTCCCAGGCTGCCAGTGCCCTGCTGGACGTAGGCATGTGGGACCGAGAGCCAGGCACTGCCTGTGAGTGGCTTCGCGACTCCATCTTACCAGGATGGAAGGAATATAGGAGCAGAAACCTAAGGAACACCTGATGTTAGCTGCAGTGTGCACACGCGTGTGTAAAGTGTTCAGCCCATACATGTGTGTGCATTCACACATGCACACATACTGGAACATTCACCTTACCCACAAACATACATACATATTTACAGTCAGGAACATCAACACACTGTGAGCATGCATACACTCAATACATATGTGCATATATTATATGTGTAAATATATATGCACACATGTCCACTCTCATTTGTTTCTCTATTCCATCCGTGGGTGCCACACACTCTGTCCAGTGTCCTCCTTTCATTTGGTCACATGGTCGTCATCTTACACGGCTTACAAGGTTTGGGGCTACCTTCTTCCCGTTGACTGCATCGCCTCCTGGGTGTCTGTCACAAGGCCATAGTCTGAAGCGCTGGACAGGGGCTGTGCACAAGACAGAACTCACCTCAAATAACCCAGGGAAGAATTTTTATCTCACTTGTTGGAGAGGATAATGATGTCTGCAGGAGTCCAGCTCTGTGCCTAGGTGCTACAAACCCAGACCTGGCTAGCGTCAGCACAGTGGGATACCTCAGAATCCTCTCACAACAGCACAGAGAAAAACATGCTTGCTCTCAGCTACCCTCTTAGCAAACGGCCTCTGTCAGAGAGAAGGAACTTCTGTGGAAAGATAATGGGGGGGGGGCAGACGGAAAAGTAAGACAAGAGAAGAATTAGGTGTAGGAGAGGAGGTCCTCACGTGCTGGAGATAAAGCCACAGCTATTTCAGCGATCCCTGGGGTCCCGGATGGAGTGCATGAACTCAACCATAAAACTCGCCATTGTGTGGCCTGTGACTGGGTCCCTGTCTTACATACCTGCCCTGCCCTGCCTCTGAGAGGGTTCTGCCTGGGAAGGAGGCTGGGGAGGGCCCAGTGGTTGGCAGTCACAAGGCTGAGCTCAAACTTGGCAGTGCTGTGACATTCCAAGGATAGGAGCCAGATAGGCTGGCATCGGAGGAGCCACCAGGTCCTGCCTTGATGTTGACTCCACTGGGCAATGGTATGTGACGTGCCAATGTTCAGTGTCTCCAGAGGACCTTGTGTCTCTCTTCCTTTGACAGATGAGGCAGTGTTCCTTCAGCAGGTGTGTATACAAGCTGCGTGGGGCAGATCTCAGTTTAATACTAGCTTGGGGAGGGCCAGAGGGAGTCACACAGCATTCAGTAGTTCAGATAGACCTCTGGGTTCCCGAAGCTCTGGGTGCCATCTCCCCCGCACCCCCACCATGCATCACACCTTACAAACTGAAAAAGGAGCCTCTGCCATAGTGAGCGTGTTATTTCAAACTAAAAGTCCAGGTTTTCGGGAGAGAGGCCTGTGCTCCAATCCTGACCGTCGCCACAGGAGCACACTCTCTGGTTCTCCATCCTGGTGTCTGAGGAGAATGGAGAAACCCCCAAGGTCCTGCCTCAAAAGCAGAAGCCTTGGAGGAGATGGAGCTGGGCTTGGGTTTGGCCTGACACCCTCCTTGTGGGTGGATTCAGCAATTCCATGGGCCGTAGTAACTGTGTATGTGTCCGGCCCTGGGTTTTACCGGAAACAGAAATAAAGACGCGGATGCTCAATCCTTTAGCCAAGGCCCGGAACGAAGGGTGTGGGTGGCCCTGCCCCGTGCCCCGAAGCACCCTAGCAGATGAGGCTCTTGTCTGAGGCAGGAGGTATTTAGGATGTTCAGCAAGACCAGAGGCCAGCAGGACCCTCCAGAGCTGTCACCAGTGATAGGCTCGTGTGGGGCTGGGGCAGCAGAGCTCCCTCTGAAGCCAGACTCTTGTCTGAAGAGCCATCACGGCTGTTGTGTGAAGCAAGTTGAAGCTGCCAGGATGAAGACTGGTGTCCGCAGAGTGGACAACCACCATGCGTGATGGGGAAACAACCTCCCGCAAGCCCTGCTCCCCAGGAAAGGACAGGGGCTGGCAGCCCCCTAGGCAGAGGACGTGTCACCTGTCATTGAGGTTTTCCTGGTCATCCCCTGGGAAGGCCATTTGATCCCAGAACCTGGCTGGACCCCACTCTTCCAAGGGAGGGGCAGAAAGAGCCAGTGTGGGTCCCATAGACCTGCATTCAGATCTTCATTCAGCTTTTAGCTCTGAGCCTCTCCTCTCTAGACCTCTGTAAGGGCAGGAGAATGCCAGATCTTTCCAGTGTATGGGCAGGCATATCCCAGACATGCAGATCTGGAGCCAGGCTGCATGTGTGTCCAACTCTGGCTTTGATTATACAAACTGTGTTACCCTGAACAGATGGCAACCTCTCTGGACCACAGAGTAGAGATAATGTCCTCACAGAGTCTTGGTGAGGATTCAGTAAGTGATGTGTATCAAGCACTGACTATAACTCATGTCCAGATGTTGGGAAAATGTTAAGAAAAAAAAAAAATAAGCCCTGTAGAATCAGAGCTGGGGAGTGACCGTGGCAAGTGAGGGGGAACCTTGAACTCTCCAGGTGCGGTGAGACCCTTGAGGCAGGCCGTCAAGGAGTGCAAGGTTCTAGACCTTCCACAGTCACTAAAACATGACTTATCCTGAGTGAAGTAGGGCTCCTTCTGGGCCACAGGTGTGGCCCCAGTGTTCAGTGTCACCAGGAGACCCTGAACATGGCTGTGGCCCAGGGAAAAGAACCCCTCCTGTGCCCTGTCTTCAGAGTCTGCGGCTTCACCTCACTACTTCCCACTGCCCTGACTGGCCAAGACCCAGAAGTCCCCATCTCTTGGGAATCAGGTGCTACACACTTGGCAAAGCCACACAGACAGGGAGGGGCCTGGGCCACCTCCTGCAGCCCTCGGGCTTCATCCTCAAGTACATTTGACTCTTCCTCTTTCCCCACAGCCAAGTACATCGGCTGCTACCTGGACGACACCCAGAGCCGGGCCCTGCGAGGTGTGTCCTTTTTCGACTACAAAAAGATGACAGTCTTCCGTTGCCAGGACAACTGTGCTGAACGGTAGTGCCCCGTGCCCCAACGCTGCCACCATATCCCCAGACATGTCCCATCCAACCCTTTCTGCCAGGTGTTCCTTCAATAGTGTTGTTTGCCTTGGCTTGTCAGAGGGTCACTGGGGGAATGTAGAAAGAAAGGATTGCAAGAATGATTGACTAGTGTGTATGCCCGTGTGTACACGTAAACATGTGTCTGCATATGTGTGCGCACATAAGCATGTATGTACATACATACAAATGTGTAGATACATGTTTATATACATGTCTTCATGTGTGTACATGCATGTGTATATATGTACGTGTGTCTGCATATATGTGCACATGCATGTGTGTACATAAACGTGTGTACACACATATAAGTGCATATGTACATGTTTGTGAATGTGTATGTCTGCATATGGATGAGCATACACATGTATGCAGATGAGCATGTGTGTACACACATATATAAATATATATACATGTTTGTGTACATGTATGTCTACATGTATGTGAGTATGACCGTACAACTATATGGAGTGTGTCGAGGAGCAGGCTTGTAAGGTATGGTGTGCGTGGTCAGCTGGTTACGTGAGTGAGCTTAGTCTGGACAGATGATTGATTGTCTCTGAGATGTGGTGGCTGTGTGATCACAAGTCTTGGCATCCTCGTGCCTCAAGCTCTGCAGTCACTGGAATTGCAGGCCTGTGTCATCGTGCCTGGTTTTAAACTCCACCTCTTAATGCAGTTTACAAACACCCTGTGGGCCCCGAGCTCTCCCAAGCCAGGAGATGTCAGCTGACATGCAAGCCCCTTCCCTGACTGGAAGCTGCTGAGCATTCTCTCGAGCCATGTTCCTCCTCCTCAGCCTTCATCCCGTCTGCCTGAGACACAGGCTTGTCTCCAGTTTCAGAACTGACGGCGTGCTTTCCTTGGGAAACGCTGCTTCTGTCCGTGGGTTCCGTTGTAGGAGAGGGTCCCGAGAGATGTCTGGGGACAGGGACGTGGAGCAGGTCCTGCCAGTGAGATTCCAAGAGGCTCTGTCATGTCAGCTGCTCTTGCTTCATCCTCTGAGAGGAACAGGTGAATGGGGCAGAGCTAATGTCACCAAGTCACCAGGGCACGTACAGCCATAAATCTGGGTGGCTCCCCCATCTACCCAGCACCACATCAGGATCTGGGAGAAAGCGGTTGCCACCAGCATTTCCTCTGTCAAGGGACGTTCTGGCAGGCTGCTCTCTGAGGAGCCCTCGTGGCTCTGGGAGCACGGTGAGCAGGAGGCTGGCAGGGCTCCCCACTCCCTGAATTCTCAGCCAGAGCCCGCAGCCTCCTTCCATGTGTTTAGATCGGTGTCCACCGAGTGACCTTTTTAGGAAAAGATTCCACGGCTAGGAAAAAATAGCACGTCCTGACAGCCTCTGGAATTTTGTTTTTCTTTGTTTGGAGGAAGAAATTTTCTTCTTGGCTGGGTGTGTGAGGTTGGTTTTGTAGCCTGCCAGAGGGATCCAAGTGCCCTGGCTCCTCCCCCCTTCTTCAGTGCTTCCCAAGGGACCTGGCAATGAGGTAATAGGTTCCTGGAAGGTGGAGGTTGGGTTCTTCAAAGGTGGAAGGGGAGGGGAGAGGGGCAGGGTGGTGGTTGTGGGTGTGTGCTCAGGATTGGGTGTGGGTATGGCTGTGTATGTGCGTAGCTGTATGGGTGTGTGTGTATGTGTGTGGCTGTGTATGTGTATTGCATAGCTGTATGGGTGTATGTGTGCATAGCTGTATGATGTGTGCATAGCTGTATGGGTGTGTGTGAGAGAGTATTTAAACATGTGAGTATGTAAGAGTATATGTGTGCATGTATACATAGGTTTGCATGAGTGAATGTCTGTATATGAGTGAGAGTATCAATGTGTATCTATGAATGTATGTGTGTGCATGTATCATGTGTGAATGTGAGTGTCAATATGGACATGAAGGATGTAAAACATCAGGCAGTGATGAGGGCTGTTGGATAACCCCAGGATGTTCTCCATGTCCCCAGGGATCTCTGACTCCTCACCCTCTGTGACCCCCAGCAGGGTGACCTGCCCTATGGAGTAGGCATGACCCCATCCCTCCTCCATCCCTACCCTCCACCTTTTGTCCTTGCTCTGAAGTCTCCATTGCTTTCAATCCTTGGTCTCCATGCCCCCTGGAGTGTCCTGTCCCCTGGGGTCTCCCTGGTGCTGTTGCCCTGCCTGACAGCAGCTCCCCCCTCCCCACCCCCAGGGGTTACCTGTATGCTGGGCTGGAGTTCGGTGCCGAGTGCTACTGTGGCCACAAAATCCAGGCAGCCAACGTGAGCGAATCGGACTGTGACATGGAATGCAAAGGGGAGCGGGGCAGTGTGTGTGGCGGCATCAACCGTCTTTCAGTCTACCGGCTGCAGCTGGCTCAAGAGTCTGCCCGAAGGTGTACGTGAGTCCACCCCACCCCTCTGCTGTTGGGCCTGAGGGTCCCTGATGGTCTTGCCCTCAGTGTCTGCCCTGTGCCTTCTGTGGGCACATCATTCCAAGGGCACAGTAGGCTTTGCCTCCCTCCTGAGCAACCACTCCAGCCCTTAATCTTCCAATGTCCCTGCTCTCCTCTGCCCCACTGAGTCTGGACCTGATCTTGGCCCGTCTCTTTCCGAGACGAGATTGTCTGCACTACCTGGGGCAAGGTGGTAGCCAAGACCATGAGAGCATGAAGCCCTTGTCCCTTTCTGAGCTCATGATTCGGGCTAGCTCACATCATCTTCATGGTGACCCCTGAAATAGGCAGAAGGAGAGCTATGCCTCGTGGCACAGGCCTGGCATTCCTGCTACTGGGGAGGCAGCAAGTCAAGGGCAGCCTGGGCTACAGAGGACGCTTGAGGCCAGCCTGGGCAACATAGTTAGAACCAGTCTCAAAACAGGTTTAAGGGTTGTTTGGGGGGGGGTCACTGGAAATGTAGCTCAGTGGTAGAGTACTTGTCTGTCATGCACAAGGTCCCTGGGTCAGTCTCTAGGACCACAAAATAAAAAGGAAAAAAGGGAGGGAGGGGGAGGGGGGAGGAAGAAGGAAAGGAAAGGAAAGGAAAGGAAAGGAAAGGAGGGGGAGGGAGGGAGGGAGGGAGGGAGGGAGGGAGGGAGAAAGGGAAAGAAGGAAGAAAGGGGGAGGGAAGGAGAGAGGGGGAGGGAAGGAAGCACTGCTTTTAGACACCCCCATCTGAGGTGAGAAACCTGACTTAGCCACAAAGCCCAAGAGCAGTGAGGGATCTTCTCCAGTTCAGACTTCCCTGCTCTGCTCTTTCTGGGAAAAATCTGCAGTTTGCACACCATGGAGAGGACGTGTGGGGAGAGGCAGGAGACATCTCTTCTGTGGGTCATCGCCCCACTACCCTTCCCAAAGCCTTGGCCTCCAGAGTAGCCGGGATGGCAGGCCTGAGGTACGAGGCACAGCTGGGTTCCCTCAGGCCATTCCAGGCAGCCGCTCCATAGCTCCCACCCTCTGTACAGTGAGACAAGAACACACGGGTGTGTTTGACTGCGGCTCCACACCTGCCTGTAGGGGTGGGACATCTTCTCGGTGGGTGTCTCCATCACAGTGCATGGCTTGAGATCCTGGGCCTTGGTAGTAGCATCCTGCAAGCTTTGCCCCGAAGTGAACAGGGTTGAGCGTGTCACTGATTTGCAAATGTGCCAGTTGTACCTCGGGTCACGTCTGAAGGTCGGGGGGGGGGGGGCTGGCAAAGTGCAGAGGTGGGAAACCTTAGCTGGAGAAAGCCGGCGCCTCGGGCTTGGTTCTGACCCTCGGTGCTACTCGGGTCTAACAAAATGGCAGACTGCCCATCCCCACGGTTGGCCTCATTTGTATGGATAATCAAGTGCTGATGGTGCTGGCACTTTGGCCACCAGAAGAGACAGCCTCGAGCGTCGCAGGCACTGATGGGACACGGCTGCTGACGGTGGATGCAGCCGGGATGGTGGGAGAGATTTAGGGGGTTGTGTCTTGCTAGCCGGATCATCGGAGAGGCAGCCGCTTCTGATTCTCTGGTGTTGCATTTAAATCAAAAGCTCCTCAGCTGGATGCAGCTGTGTGACACACACTGATGGTGGAATCTCCTGTGTGAGGAGGTCTTTATACAAACAGGGAGGACGGAGCAGCAGGGATGCGTTCTCCCGCTCAGTCTGCATATCTCTGTGGTAGTAAAGGTCCCCCGGGTGGAGCAACGCACTGCCCAAGAAAAAGCTTCTTTATGTGGTGCTATATGCAGAAGGAGAGGAGGCTGTTTCTATTGAGAAACTGTGCACCCTCTAGGTCAGTGGTTCTCGACCTTCCTAATGCTGTGACCCTTTAACACAGTCCTTCCTGTCATGGTGACCCCCCCAACCATAAAATTATTTTCATTGCTACGTTATAACTGTAATTTTGCTGCTATGAGTCATAATGGAAATGTCTGGTATGCAGGATATCTGATATGTGACCCCCCCCGGAAAGGGTTATTATGCCCCCAAAGGGGTCACGACCTACAGGTTGAGAACCACTGCTCTAAGGCGACCAGAGATGTTTCCAGTGTTGGTGTGCAAGTCGTGAAGCCTTCCACAGGAGAACTAAAGGAAAGCCAAGCTTTACTGTGAACCTCAAGGCTGCTTCCCTGAGACTAGAATGGAGGTAGTGTGGGTAGGAAGGCAGCTGGTTGACCAGATGTCCAGCCGAGATGCCTGCTGGGCTGCTCCTTGCCAGCAGCGCAGTGTGTGGAGATTCTGAAGCAGGGTGCCGTGTGCTCTCATGTAGACTCGATGCAGGAGGTGCGGCCACTCTTCCCAGGAGGCCACAGTCCTGGGGTGACAGTTGGATGCCAGCTGGTTTGATTCAGCCTTGGGGGAGAGCCAAGGGGAGACTGGAGTGGAATCTTCTTCTCAGGAGGGTTGAGGTGAGCAATCGACCATCATTCATCCAGACTCAGCAAATGCCTTGTTAGAAGCAGCTTCCTCGAGTCTCCATCGTAAACTTATGGAAACGGGTGTGTGTGTGTGTGTGTGTGTGTGTGTGTGTGTGTGTGTGTGTGTGTGCAGAGAGCAGAAGTAGCTCTGTGGAACACCCTGGGAGACACCGCAGAAGGGAGCGCATTTGGTGGGGGTTCCTCAAATGATAGGTTAAGCTTTGCCTGGTAGAGAAGGGAAGGACTTGAAACTTCCTGCCACGACCAAGGACCCCAGGAATATCTAAACATGAGGAGCCGGACGTAGAAAAGTCTGTAGGCAGATCAGACATGGTGACGGGCACAGCTTCCTGGTGCCTTCTGGGAACTGAAGGTGGCTGGAAACAGGTTTTGACACCCAGTTGGAACAGCTCCACTTCTGCAAGGACTCAGCTTCAGCCTGTCTCCTCCTTCCCGTGACCCCTAACCCCTGACTCCCTTTCCTGTCTCCTGGCTCTAAGATTTATATCATCTCTTCTGCTTTTGTCCTGACTCCAAAATACCTTTGACTCCCACACCTGTGATCTGCATAAACAACTCAGAGAGGTGTCGTCTAAGTCGCTGGCTCCAAAAGGTGTCATCTAAGTTGCTGGCTCTTGGCAAACATAGATGACCTGAACACCCTTTCCAGGAAATGAAGAGGATAGAAACAAGACTCCATTTGCAGAGCTCCTTGAGAACTCGCAGAGAACACTTCCAATCAAAAGGTCCTACGGGGGCATTTATTTCCTGAGCACCACCCTGGTGGACCCTTGAGGAGGTCACTAGTTCCTACAGTAATGAAGACATTCAGAGGTGGGCTGGGCCAATCTCTGCAGGTGCCCTGCCTTCCTGCCTTGACACAGACTCCAGGGCACACAGATTCACTCTTGGTACATACAAAAGAAGCAAGAAATGGACTGTCTTTCTTGGAGAGATTACAGTTGTCATAACAGTTTGCTAAATGTACGGTGGAGTTTAGCTTCCTTTCCCCGCAGGGACAGACCAGCTGGTGGTGGAGAGAACTTTGTGATTTTATAGGTCACAGGAGAGTGTGTCTGTCTGAAGATGCTTGCAGGATTTGGGGTGGAGAGGATCCAGAGAGCTGTCTGTGCCTTCTGCAGAGAGATTCCCCCCCCCCCCCCCCCAGGTCCCATAGGCTTGTCCAAAATAAGTCTATGGGGCCATACCTAAACATAGCAAAATAAAAATACATTTAACCCAACTTCTAAAGTCGT
>NC_034612.1:3413288-3423872 GCF_900095145.1 Mus pahari
CCATGTGGTTGCTGGGATTTGAACTCGGGACCTTTGGAAGAGCAGTCAGTGCTCTTAACCACTGAGCCATCTCTCCAAGCCCGCTGCCCGTGACTGTTAGCCCTGGAGATTGCCATCTCTGAGAGTTGGAAGGAAGATTCTGTGCCTTTTGTGCTTTCTGCTTGTTGGTACCTATTTCCACACCTACCTCTGGCTCATCCAGGAAACTCATGTCTCTTTGGAAGGAGCTTGTTAGCTCCTTCCCTGCCAGAAGCTAACATATGGCACCAGTGAATCTCTCAGTCCTGGGAGATGGGACCAATTGTAACAGGTGGACTCAGCTTGCTCTTCCCCGCGAAATTCACGACACGGGCAGACATGGGGAGCAAGCAAGTGAGAGCTTAAACAGCATCAGCAAGGGTGAATGGTGCTCCTGATGGAGTCTCTTAAGTTTGCTCTGAGAACTACCCAGTTTAGGCTACTTGGATTTCCAACATCCATGGGACCTTCTGATGGTGTCTAAAAATAGCTACCTTGAATCCCGCCCCCACCCCCAGTCAGGGAGGCTCTTTGTGTAATCCAGGGTGTCTCTGACTGTAGGTAGCTCATTGGCTGAGAACAGCTTCCAACTAGCGGTATCTAGCTTCCCCTTGCCGGCATCTTCAGTGCAGTGGAACTTGGCCTAATTACCCAGGGGGTGATGTCCTCTTTCAGACCAAGGAGGACTCCTCTATGTCTGCCTCTGAGCCGATTCCCAGTGATATTTACAGAACAATGTAGTGACGGGGGCTTCCGACTCTTGCAGCTGACCCCAGCAACGAGTGTCAGCACACCATTTGCTCTGTTCAAGTCTTTCCATAAAAAAAAGTTCAAGCTACTGGGTCACGCACGCTCGTGCTAGACTGCCAGTCAGAGCTGACATTGTCAAAATATGGGGCAAGGGCTTCAGCAACCGTCCCAGTATCCTGCTGCGGTGCCAGAGAGGAATTCTGGGAAAGAAGCGTGGCTGGCGTGGGGTCTCCGGAGCCCCACCTTAGAAGTGGGCGTGGCTCATGTGGAGAAGCTGAGGAAGGAAAAGCAGCCCGAAGACCAGAGTAGCTCTGTGCCCTGGGGCTGTGGGACCTGGAAATGGAGACCTTCCACATCTTGGGCTCTCTGTAAATTGGGGTGCTGATGACCTCACGGGCTGTGGTGAAGGAGAATGAAGTACACCCGACATGATGATGCTCACGCAAGCCGCCATTGCGGCCACCACTGGAACGTGACTGCGAACTGTCACAATCTGCGGCCAGCGAAAGGCTGGGGCCCTGACCTTTGTACGACATTCTCCCCTAAGAATTCTCCTTGCACTGTTTCTCCAGAGCGGATGCCACAGAGCCTCTGCTGGGAAATGGAGTAGCAGCACTAGAAGCAACCATCGAGCTAGCCGCTCGTGAAGGCTCCCCCGCACCCTTTGGTACTCTCTGCAACGTAGCACTACTCAGGCTTCAGAGGTGACCCGCCCAAGGGACAGAAGGCTGGAGTGTTTATTCCACCCATGTTGGGCTGAAGAGGTCACCTTCTTCGACACTAAGACATAGTGTGGTCACCCTCATCCCATCCTGGGATGGGCTGAATATTAAAGGGACACTGACAGTGGCTGTTACCTAGTACTGAGCCTCTAGGTGCACGTGTGAGGGCGAGGGAGACCCCATTCACAGATGGGAAGACTGAGGCTCGATGAAAACTGAAGATTGCCATCTAAATCTGCTAAATCGGATAAGCCAAGCATCCGCACCCGGTCGGTGCATCTGGCTTAAGGTTGACACCCCGACTTTGCACTGGTCTCCAGAGATTTTTTTTTTCCCCCAACATAAATAACATCATCCTAGTACTGTGGATATCTAGATATTTTTATGTCACAGGGAGGCCAAGGGAGCCAGGGTCACCTCACTTTTACTTGCTAGTGTAAGAGATACTAGGCAGATAGTCACGTGACCCGTAGCAAAGCTGGGGGAAGGAAGGCAGTGGGAAGACCCAAGATCTCAGCCACCCTCGGCATGTTCAGTGTCCGGCTGACTAAGCTGAAAAGGCCAGCCACTTGGAGAGAGAGATGGCCTCTGCTGGGCTCCTGAGAGTCGGCTGGACTCTCTCCTTGCTGGCTTAGAAGGCTCGCATATCTTCACTGGCTGTGAGGAGCTCTGCGGAGGCTCTCCACTCCTACCCAGGGGCTCCGAGCAGGAAGCTCCTATGTCCTGGTGACTGGCTGCTCCGAGACCCAACTCTCAGCCTGCTACTCCCTGCACCTGCTCCCCAGATGCCCTCTCTGGCTCCTTGAGGCTCTGCGGACCTCCACTTGTCTGAAATCGGGGCTCCCTGTTCAGCCCTCCTCCCAGTCATGGACAGATGCTAAACATCAAGGAAGCTTCGTCTCCCTCTGAGCACTGGGCTACGCTCTCCCCATCCTTTGCAGGCTGGGCTCCTAATGTCCGGGCTGGTATTCTCTCTCCTTGTTCTCAGTCTCAGCTTACAGGCCAGGAGGCAGACCTGCCACAGCTCCTTCACATCGCTGGCAATACAAACATAAGAACACTGGGGCTTCCAGCCCCTCCCCTACCAAACAGGACCAAAGACAGGGAGATCTGAGACATCATATGCCCCAGCATGATGTAACAACCATCCTGCAAGCCAAATGCAGTGCCTTTGCTATGGGCCGCCGCCGGTGTAAACAGCTCAGAGACCTGAAACTCATATTATTCACAAACATCACCCCCCACCCCGGGCATGGAAGTATCTCTCTGTCCTTTTCCAGCCCATGAACCTAAGCAGGTATATCTGTGCATGCACAGGAACACGGATCTGTGCGGCAACACTCCCAGATCTGCGAAGCTGGAGAGGCCCTGTGGCTCTCTGAACCTCCCTTTACTTTTCTGAGGCCAAACTGTTTCTGGGAACAGCTGGGACACAATGCGGCATCTCTGCCAAGAGCAGGTTCTTAGTTTATCATAGAACTTCTTCAAGAGTTTGCCTCTTGTGGGCTTGGGTGGGGGTGGGGGTGGGTTGCTTTATTCTATAGCCCAGGCTAGCCTCAAATTCACTATACAGCCAAAGATGACCATGAACTTCTGATCTTGCTGCTTCCACCTCCCAATTACTGGGTTGCAGTGTTTGGTCCCCATGCCTGGTTTATTCTGTGCTGGGAATGGAACTGGGTTTCGTGCATGCCAGGCAAGTTCCCTACCAGCCAAGCCACACCATTAGACCCCTTACAGAGAGTTTTTAATAAAGTGGAACATGGTGGCATCTCTATGGTGCTCATCAGGGTGCTGGCACACAGTAGGGGCTGTGCTGGCACACAGTAGGAACTGTGCAACCACCACCTGTCCCTGCTCCTGGGCTCAAGATCTAAGCTCTTTGTTGTAATTGTGCCTCTGGGAAGGTACAGTCTACTTGAGATTGAAGCAATAAAGGGCTAGGGGTATAGCTCAGGGGTAGAGTGCTTGCCTGCACTAAGGGCTGAGTTTGGTTCCCAGCAGTGTGCAAGGAAGCAAAGATCTGAGTTTTTAAATATGCTCCAGGAACCTTGCAACAAATCCCAGAGGCCATGTAACACTTTTTCTAGTTACATAAAATGCATATTCATTGTAGAAAGGATTAAAGAAAAGTCTTGTCAGATGGGGGAGAGAGAGAGGTTCGCTCCCTCACCACCATCCTGGACCAACCAGAGTTCTGCATTTCCCCTCCCAGAACTTTCAACTACAGGTTTGCCTCTGGCTCTGCTTCCCCAAAGCCAGCCTCAGATCATGGTTCCAGGGGGCGACTTCTTTTGGGGGACCCCGGCTTTCTACTAAGATTTATTTATTTTATGTGTATGAGTACACTGTAGCTGTACAGATGGTTGTGAGCCTTCATGTGGTTGTTGGGAGTTGAATTTTTAGGACCTCTGCTCCCTCTGGTTGGTCCCGCTCGCTCAGTCCCTGTTCACTCAGGCCCAAAGATTTATTTATTATTATAAATAGGTACACTGTAGCTGTCTTATTTATTATTATAAATAGGTACACTGTAGCTGTCTTCAGACAGCACCAGAAGAGGGCATCAGATCTCATTACAGGTGGTTGTGAGTCACCATGTGGTTGCTGGGATTTGAACTCAGGACCTTTGCAAGAGCAGTCAGTGCTCTTAACCACTGAGTCATCTTGCCAGCCCCCAGGTTAAGGGTTTTTTGTTTTGTTTTGTTTTGGGTTTTTTTTGTGGTGGTTTTTCGAGACAGGGTTTCTCTGTATAGCCTTGGCTGTCCTGGAACTCACTTTGTAGACCAGGCTGGCCTCAAACTCAGAAATCCACCTGCCTCTGCCTCCCGAGTGCTGGGATTAAAGGCGTGTGCCACCACTGCCCGGCTCAGGTTAAGGGTCTTAAAGAGAGTACCCCTCCCATGACAAAGTATCAGCTCTTGAAGTCCCTAGGTGTCGGTCTTGGGTCAGCAGAGATTTCTGAGGTCCAGGGACTGTTCCCTAAAGGTCAGCACGGGGGAGGACCCTGGGGACGAAAGGACGGTATCCTAGGACTGCCAGGAGCTTTGCTTCCTGCGATCCTGCGGCACTGATCCTCTGATGAGCATGTGGAAACCTCTGTACATCATGTTCCATGAATGAGGCACGGGGACACTGAGAGAAAAGGGGGTACAGTGGCCCATCTCAGTCACCTTTTGACATAGACGCTAGGGCAGAGGAAACTCCCTTGAAATATTGAGCTTGTTCATTAGGAACAGGCTCATTCTTTTCCTCTCTGCTTCGGAGTGCTGTGTGACCTCGGGTGAATTCTGCCTTCTCTGGTCCTCAACCTTCTAGATCTTCCTTCCAGAAGGGGATGTATTAAGAGTGTCTTAGTGACCGACTGGCTGTGGTCCGAGTAGTCCCAGCAATGGCTGTCTCCTGACAGAAGAGCTAAGGATATGGTAGTTGTTTAGTCCTTGAGGCTGGGTATCAACAGTCCCAGTCCGGGTCTGGAGTCCCAGGGGATTCCTGGAGAGATGCTGGTCTTCAGTCTACACTGAGATCCCAGAGAAGTCGATTCTGATAATGGTGAGAACATGCCTCAGTGGCAGGGTATTTGAGCTTGCCAGTGAGAGTGGGAACAAGCAGCCAAAAGATTTCCTCAGCCACGTCCTTTTAGGAGGGCTGATGTCAGAGGTGTGGCCCAGTGTCCTAGTCAGGGTTTCTATTCCTGCACAAAACATCATGACCAAGAAGCAAGTTGGGGAGGAAAGGGTTTATTCAGCTTAAACTTCCATGTTGCTGTTCATCACCAAAGGAAGTCAGGACAGGAACTCACACAGGGCAGGAACTTGAAGGCAGGAGCTGATGCAGAGGCCATGGAGGGATGTTTCTTACTGTCTTGCATCCTTTGGCTTGCTCAGCTTGCTTGCTTATAGAACCCAAGACTACCAGCCCTGGGATGGCTCCACCCACAGTGGGATGGTCCCACCCACAACGGGGTGGCCACACCTACAATGAACTGGCTCCACCCAAATGGGCCCTCCTTCCCTGAGGAGTATGAGGTTGAGGCTAGCTGATCAGTAATCGAGAAAACGCCTTACAGCTGGATCTCACAGAGGCATTTCCTCATCGGAGGCTCCTTTCTCTGTGACAACTCCAGCCCGTGTCAAGCTGACACACAAAACCAGCCAGTGCACGCAGATTTAGGGTGGATCTTCCCACCACAAGTTGATCCAGTCAGGGAAACCCCTTGCAAGCTCGCCCAGCTACTTGAATGTAATTGGTTCCAGATGCAGTCAGGATTAGCTAGGTCTGATCGCTCGGTGCTCAAGATTAGCCGTAGCTGGGTCTGACAGCTCGGTTTCCCTCTGGCTCCTCAGATGGAAGTGCGGTATTCAGGGGCTGCTTCCGCCGACCCAACAACCTCTCCCTGGCCTTGCCCGTGTCAGCCGCCATGCCAAACATGTCTGTGGACAAGTGTGTGGACCTCTGCACAGAGAAGGTAAGCTGGGGCTGTTCACGGCCCTCGGGGTGCGGGGGAGCAGGGTGGCTCACTCACAGATCGCGACCTATGATGAGGTCATAGTATGTCGTGGGGCATAGACCTATGACATAGTGTGGCGTGTCGGTTTGTGGATTCAAGGCAGTGGAGCCGCAGAGCAGGAGGAGTTGCCTGCTTGTGTCTAACGGTGAGGGAGTATGAGGTTGAGGATAGCTGAGGCGGGATACTAAACTCTCCTGGTTAAGCGACATCATCGGTGGTAGCCCAGGGTGGCCCACTGGGACCCCGCCGTGTGCCACCTTTTCTCTCTGCAGCTCCGATAGAATATCTGAGAAAGAAGCAAGACCTGTGGGGATAGAGCTCACTGGGTGCAAAGTACGATTTTCTCTCTTGAGTCTTCCTGGACCCAAGCTGGGCTGTGTGTGGTTTAGATGCCAACGGGACAGAGATAGCCTGGCTACCCAGAGGGCAAAGGAAACATCCTAAGGCAGCTCTGGTATGCCCACGAGAACATCTCTGGCCTTTTGGTTTTAAAGGCACAGATTTGGGCCAGCAAGATGGCTCAGTGGGTAGGAAGGCTTGCCACCAGGCTTGAAGACCCACATAGTAGAAGGAGAAGACTGGTTTCTGCAAGTTGTCCTCTGGCCTCTCTGTGTGCACTGTGGCGTGCCCGTGGATGCCCAGTCAGTTGATAATTTACAGCATAGGTTTTGACAGAGCTTCCCAGAATGTGCACGGTGTGGCACTGTCACGGGGACAGAGGCTTGCCCTCTTGGTGCTCACACGCTCCAGGGGGAAAGCACCAGCACAGTCTAACTGATACTCTCTACCAAGGCCCTCAGTGAATCCCTTTTGCTGGAGAAGATGGCATTGACTGAAGGCTCAAGCTCACAGGGGATAGGGACCGGGGAGAATTTACCAACACTGGCCACTTTGTATTGCTGGGGTTGGGCTCCAGCAAGCCCTGTGGACACCTGGATCCCAGGACACTCACGGGTCTTTCTGAGCCAGCAAGGCTCTGCACATCCTCTGATTCCTTTACACCAGCTCTAGGTGTCTTCTAACCCCCAGTTTGGTACTAAGGCTGTGTGAGGCGTTGCTATGGTGATCGCTGAGGGGAAGCAAAGGGTCCAGATGTTCAATCCCCACACAGTACTTGTTTTCTGACCTCACTGTTGGAGCCAGCAGATGGGGAGGGTGGGGACACTCTGTAGGGTCTCCCCTTGCCTCCTGGGAATGTGCAGGCGCCTGCTTCTCCATTGCTCTTCCTGGTTATGAATGCCAAGTCTCTCCTGAAGTCTTATTTCAAGTAAGGGATCCGGTAAGCAAGCAACACAGACCAGGATGGAGTAAAGCCGCCAGCGCGGGCGGGTAATGCCTGGGGAGAGGATGATTTGGCCTCACTGGGGACTCTTCCTCTGCTCCCCCGCCCAGGAGTTCCCCCTGGCAGCCCTCGCTGGCACCGCCTGCCACTGTGGTTTTCCCACCACACGGTTCCCTCTTCACGACCGGGAGGATGAGCAACTGTGCGCCCAGAAGTGCAGCGCGGAGGAGTTTGAGAGCTGCGGGACCCCCAGCTACTTCATCGTGTACCAGACACAGGTCCAAGGTAAGGCAGGCTGGCTCGACTGACCCTCCTTCCCAGATGTGCCATGACCAGTAGGTCCCTAAGCCAGCAATGAGAAGCGAGTGGCTGAGAGGGCCGAGGGCTGGGCTGCTGAACTTGCCTGGCCTGAGGGCTCCTGGGTGTGAGACAGAAGGGCGGTACCTGAGGGGAGGTTCTATGGAGCCCAGCGCAGCAGTGACCATCCTTCAGTTCCTCACTGCTGAGATGGCTCTTTGCTGATAGCAGAAGCAGTGATGTTGGATGGAGAGAGAGCCCAGGGTCTCCTCTTCTCCAGCACAGACCCATTGTGTGACCTTGAATAAACCCACCCCCCTGTCCAGGCCTCAGTTCCTCCACGTGGGTAATGAAGCTATGAATGGTTGGCCTTCAAGGTCCTTTTTGGTTTCAGAGTTCTGTCGATGTGCCTAAAGCAGCAGCTGCTCCTCCTCCTCCTGATCTTTGCCAAAAGGAGTTGTTGTTGTTGTTGTTGTTGTTGTTCTTCTTCTTCTTCTTCTTCCTCTTCTTCTTCTTCCTCCTCCTCCTCATCCTCGTCCTCCTCCTCCTCGTCCTCCTCCTCCTCCTCTTCCTCTCCTCTCTGTCTCTGTCTCTTCTCTCCCCATCTCTGACTCCCTTCCCATCTCTGCCCCTTTACCAGGGGAGCCCACACTGGCTATTTATCCCACTACTGCCCGAGGGGATGCCAGGGATGACGGCAGTGGCTGGGGTGGTGAGGATAGAGAGGTTGTGAGGTGATGGTTGCAATTGTGTTTGTTAGTTCAGTCAACAGGACACAAGCCTAGATATATCTGGGAGGAGGGGATCTCAGTTGAGGGACGTCCCCACCAGATTGCACATAGACATGGATGTGGGGCGCTCTCTTTAGTAATGATTGGGTGGGAGGGTCTAGCCCACTGCGGGTGGTGCCACCCACCCTTGGGCACATGATCTTGGGTTGTATAGGAAAGCAAGCTGATCAAGCCAGGAAACCCTTTCCTCCATGGTTGCGGCCTTTGTGCCTGCTTGAGGGCCCACCCTCACCTCCCTCGGTCGTTGGCTGTAACTGAGATATGTGAGCCAAAGAGACGGTTCCTTTGGTTGGTGTTTTATCACAGCAGCAGAGAAGAAAACTGGGACGGTGGTGAGGATGGTGGTGGTGGTGATGATGGTGGTGGTGGTGATGATGGTGATGATGATCTCCATGTGTCCTTTATTAAGCATCTACTACACAATAAGCCCCGATTCTCCTGGTGGGAACTACGCCACTAACAAGCTGTGTGCCTGATGCTCTTTACCAGGCTTAACCCATCTAACCCTCCAGTGGCACGATGGCATGCATGCTGTGGTGACCAGTTTACAGAATGGGTGACTGAACACAGAGAGATAGACGCGTATGGCCAGAGCCGCACAGCAAAATAGGGCAGAGTTGGGCACCATAGCGCCTCTCCCCTTCCCACTGTGACCTGTCTCCAGGGCAGGCGGTGCTGACCCCTGCCTGTCGTCCCCCCTCTCCCACAGACAACCGCTGTATGGACCGACGGTTCCTCCCAGCCAAGTCTAAGAAGCTCATCGCTCTAGCCAGCTTCCCAGGTGCTGGCAACACGTGGGCTCGCCACCTCATCGAGCTGGCCACCGGCTTCTACACCGGCAGCTACTACTTCGATGGCTCTCTGTACAACAAAGGTGAGGGGCGGGGGGAGGAACGGGCGCCATGCAGCATGCCTGGCCTCATCCGTCGTGCCTCATCCTCTTCTGACACAAACGCACGGACCACACACACACATACGCACACACACTCACATACACATACACGCTCACACTCACATAAACTCAAACACTCTCACACACATATACTCATTCACACACTCATACACATACATACACTCACACACTCACACATGTACACACACTCACACAACACACTCTCACTCACTTAGGCAAACATACACATACTCTCTCACACATACACTCTCATACTCTCACACACAGGCACTCACACTTTCACACACATACACACTATGTGTCTCCTGTCTTGGTACCTCTCCTGAGCTTGCAGACTAACAGATACCCTTTAAGCACCTAATATGTGCCGGGCACCCCAGACACTGACACACCATCAGCTCTATGCTATCGATAGAGGTATAATAGCTGTTTCCTTTGGGGCATTAGTGAGCACCAACTGTTTACCAGGCATCTCACCTACAGCATTTGCTGCGTGCCATGCGTTATTTAGATGTTCCTCACGGACATTCACCAGGCATCGTTAGGTCGGAAACGCACTTCCCTCGGGTGGTCTTCAAGATGCATTTATGGAACACTGACTTGTGTGCCAGGAATCTCAGCCACCCCCAGATACCATGCTGGGCTAGCGGTGACAAGTGCTGCCCTCTTCTTACCTCCCCCAGCCTTAAAAAGTGGGGCTGAATAAGGGGAAATAACTGACCCCAAGGTCACAGTTTTTCAAGTGTCTGATTAGAGAGTGTGCCCAACTGTTTCCTAGCTCACCCTCACCCCCTTATTGCTCTTGGGCTACTTCCTGGGGAGCTAGAAATCAGGTTGGCCCTGGACAGGAAGCGCTCTCCTTGGTACGGGTTTTACATCTATGTGTGGACCCTTGTTTGTGGCTCTGTTTGGGGGAGGAACACTTCCCGGCTGTGTGATCTTAGGCACACTACTGTACTTCTCTGGTCCTGTGATCATGCGCCTACTAAGGCTAACAGCGTGTGCCTCGTGAGGCTGATGCAAGAGCAGATGGGTGGGTGCATGGGACAACTTCAGCCCGTGGGAAATGGGCTCTGCTGTTATGGCTCAGCTAAGGAGAAGATGGTCAGCAACAGCTCTCAGGACAGAAAGCAGGTGAGAGGCAGAGACTGAAGGGGAGTGGTGGGAGGGGAAGAAGGTGGGTGGAGAGGTTGGAGCCAGCAGGGGTGTAAGAGCCAGGCAGAGGTGTAGGAGCCTGAAGGGGGTGTAGGAGCTAGCAGTGGTGGAGGGGCCTGGCGGGGGGTGGAGGGGCCAGCAGCGGTGTA